>NW_007726826.1:232350-243598 GCF_000696425.1 Galeopterus variegatus
GTGTTTATCTTTTGCAAACTATAGCAGCTACATGCCAGAAAAGGAGAATGGGGAAGGAGGGACAAAGTTATGAAATTTCATATAAATTTACTATGACTTCATGACTTTTTCTGTGCATGGAGTAAGAAAAGTCTTTGAATCCTTGGTTTGACTTAATTAGACATGACACTTGGAGTGCATCCTAAGAGTCCCGATTAATGACCCCTTTGGAATGTGTGAAACTGAGCTCACTTATATCCCCACATCCACTGCAGAGAGAGAATCCAAACTCATATGTTCCATCTTCTTTGGCTGTATCGTTTAAGAAACAGAATGCACCAGAAAAGATTTATTGAACTGTTTATTAGCTGGAGGTGTATTTAGACTGTTGAGGAATACACCTGCACCCAACAGCAGAATTGGCTCCCAAAGATTTTCTTCTACTGTGAAAAGATGTCGGGCCTCTGAAGCCCCATCAGGCCAGAAAAGATTTATTGAACTGTTTATTAGCTGGAGGTGTATTTAGACTGTTGAGGAATACACCTGCACCCAACAGCAAAATTGGCTCCCAAAGATTTTCTTCTACTGTGAAAAGATGTCGGGCCTCTGAAGCCCCATCAGCGTATAAGTGCTAGTGCAAGACCAGCACCTGCTGTCCACTTGTGTTTCTGTGATCTGTGGGAACATTCATAATGCCACATCTTCAACCTCAAAGTTTTTAGCTCCCATTTCTGCTATCTTAAGTGAAAGGTGGCTAAATTATAGAGAAAAATAAGACAATGTCATTCCCCAATTACATTTCTTTCCTACCCCCCTCTACAATGTTAGTTGAGATTTTTCCAAAAGAAAGTGGTTTAAATAAAAAGCTAAGAGGAAGAAAATGGTTAAAATTGCTAAAGTTCAAAAGTAACAGAAGCAGATGAGATTAGCGTCAGGATTGCTGTGTAAGGCTGCCCAGGCTGTGCACTGCACAAATTGAGGTGCCACTATTCCCAGAGATTACAATAACTACAACATGATGTGAATGGTGCCAGCAAGAGCTGTGCAGCCTGTCCAGCACATATCCACCTGAGCCTGCTGGAATTTATCTTGCTGGTCCATCAGCAGATCCCCTCAAATGTTTCACCAAACATCCCTAAGTCTGTCCCCTCCTGCCTACCCTAGTTGAGGTCCTCATCATTTCTCACCTATATTATTGCAGCTTTCTTGCTTCCACCTCCCTCCCTTTTAGCCCGTCACCCACACTGCCTCCAGAGTAAGTTTTCAAAAGGACAAATGATCTCTCTCATCTGTAAAACCTTAGCAGGACCAGGTCAGACAGGATCACGTCCAAGTTTCTTAGCATGAAAAGTAAGCTTTCCTGACTAACTCTGCACTAACACTGCAGCAGAATTATGCTTTTCTTCCCACTCACACTCAACACTATGGCTTCAACAAGTCCGAGTCCCCAGATCCCTAAACATACTGGGCTGTTTCACGTGGCTCTGAGACTTGGCCAGTGTTGCTCTCATTTTCGTCCTTATTCCCCATTTCTCTGCCTGGGGGGTTCATTTTACCCCGAAAAATGTTCTTGGCCCAGCCTTGCAGACCCCTCCACTCAGCCTCTTTCCTTGGACACCCATTGTTCCACGTTCCACGTTCTCAGCACCTCACATCTGTCCTTCCCAGCACTGACCACATGGGAATTAACTGCTCTACCATTGTCACCTGCAGGACTACACCCTCCGTGACAACAGAACTGTGTCTCTCTTGTTAACTGCTGTATCCCCAGGACCTTGCATCCAGTTACAGTTATATAAATGCCAAATGAATATGTTGTAATTATATGTTTACCAGTGTTGTCCAAATAAACTCAACGCCAAAAGTGTTAGCAAGAAATGTAAATTTAACAGAAGGATGGTTGAGGTGGGGTGTGGGGGGTGGAGGGTGCCAATGGAGGCAGGTACCTCACACATGCACGTCACTGTCTGAGGCAAACATGGCAAACATTATTCCCACTTTACAGGTACTGAATCCATTAAACAAAAACAGGATGCTCAAAAATTTTTAGAGAATAATAAAGGGTCCTTAGCATTTAGATATATGAAAGCAGAAATTTAAGAAAATATGATGGAAGTACAATAGCAAGGCTCCTCGTATTTGATCCTTCCCCCCTAGGGCTGGAGCAGGCCTCAGCCTTGGAGGAAGTTTCCAAGGCAAACTTGCTGGCTAACTCCCCAGAAATAGGAGTATGTTTGTCTAGCAAAATATAAGATAAGCATAAAGGCTAGCTTAGCATGCATTTCTCTGAGTTCCCTCTTTTCCCATGGTTATCTGATATTTTGAACCTTGGTTATGGGGTAGGATGACATTATTTACATAAGTGTAGAGCTGTTTTCTAGAGAATCTGGTCTATGAGGTTCTTGCTATGAGGCACGTAATATCCAGACCCTGAGAAGCCAAGGAAGACATCAGTCAAGCTATGCTGATTGCACTTCAAGCCAATCAAAATCCTCCAGACCCCTCCTCTCAAAATTTACCCTGTAAATGCCTACGATTCTAAGTCTTCAGGGAGTTCAGGTACAGGATTAGCTGGCCTGTTCTCCTTGGCTGGCAACCTCCAATAAATGCTAATCTTTCCTACTGCAAATCTTGGTGTACAGATTTTTTGGCTGGGACTGTACAGGCAGGCAAACTCCTTTCTGTTTGATAACAGAAGGATTGGAAGACAGAATGAAATCTTCCAAAAATTACAGTAAACAGGGCCGGCCCGGTGGCGCACTGCCACAGTGCACCGCTTGGGAGTGTGGCGGCGCTCCCGCCGAGGGTTCGGATCCCACCCAAAAATTACAGTAAACAGGGCCGGCCCGGTGGCGCACTGCCACAGTGTGCTGCTTGGCGGCGCTCCCGCCGAGGGTTCGGATCCCACATACAGACCGGTTCCCGCTCACTGGCTGAGCGAGGTGCGGGCGCAACCCCGAGGGTTGTGATTCCGTTGCCGGTCCCGGTCCGGTATGGGCGTGACACTGAGGGTTGCGATCCATTGCCGGACACGAAAAAAGACAAAAAAAAAAAAAAAAATGACAGTAAACAGACTAAGAGATAGAGCATAGTCAACTTCCAAATAATAAGAATCTCAAAAGAAAGAACAGAGAAGATAGGAGAAAATTATCAAAGAAATAATTAAAGAAAATTGCCCCAAACTGAAGGGCATGAGATTCCAGATTGAAGGGCTCAAATGAGCAGCCAATGCATAGGAAAAAAAAAAGTTCTTTCTTCCATCTTGGAGCCTGTGGAGGCCTGCCGGGAACAGGGCTTCTAAAAGGCAATATGTCTGGAAGGCTGTGGCCTAAGGCCATTTTTGCTAGCTATAAGTGAGGTCTCCGGAACCAAAAGGAGCACACAGCTCTTCTTAAAATTGAAGGTGTTTATGCCCGAAATGAAACTGAATTTTACTTGGGCAAGAGATGTGCTGACGTGTACAAAGCCAAGAACAACACTTGACTCCTGGTGGCAAAACAAACAAGACCAGAGTAATCTGGGGAGAGGTAAGTCATGCCCATGGAAATAGTGGCATGGTTCATGCCAAATTCCAAAGCAACCTTCCTGCCAAGGCAATTGGACACAGAATCCGTGTGATGCTGTACCCCTCGAGGATTTAAACTAAAGGATTTAAATGAAAAGTAAATAAATAAAAGTGGATTTGAGTTCTTCTAAAACAAAACAAGCAAACAAACAAAAACATGCAAAAATGTGGTTTATATACACCATGGAATATTACCCAGTCATAAAAAAGAATGAAATTCTGCCACTCATAGCAACATGGATGAGCTTGGAAAAAATTACAAGTGAAATAAGCCAGGCACAGAAAGAGAAATTCCGCCTGTCCTCAGTCATAAGTGGGAGCTAAGAAACAAAGAAACAAAGAAAGAACAGTTACAATAATACATTGAACTTTCAGAAGGAGAGAATAGAGCTGTGGTTAGCAGAGGTGGGAAAAAAGGGAAAGGGAGGGGGTTTAATGAAAAATAGGTTAATGGACACAAATAATAAGGTCTATTTGTAATGATGAATATGCTAATTATCTTGATCATCACATATTGTACACAAGTATTAATGGCCAGCTCTGTACCCCACAAATATGTATAATCAATTGTTCATTTTTATAAATAAAAAATTAAATTAAAAAAAGAAACTAAAGCCAAAAAATACAATTTGAAGTAACGAAAATTCATTGTGAATTTTCATAGCACTTGGGACAAAAGAAGATAATTCAAGTAACCAGACAGCAGGCAATATAAACAAACAAAAACAAAACAAACAAACAAAATAAGTCATATACAAAGTAACAACGATCACAATGGCTTCATATTTCTCAGTGACACCACTATTGATCAAGCCATTAAAATTCTGGTTGAAGCAGTTCAGGACATGTCACCCCAAAATATGCCACTTTGGCATATTGATTACTTTGAGCTGAAGGCACTTGAGAAACAACAGGTATAGGAAGGGCTTTTTGACCTCCTCTTTTCTACCTATAAAATTCCCTTGAGAAAGGTGCCCTCCCTGTTCCAGGAATAGGAAAACATCTTTATCACCACAGACTGGGAATCAATGCTGAAATGGATCTGTACAGACTCAATAAAATAACCCTTATCTTCCACTGGTTTTTCCCCAGTGTAGCTCTTAGGCAATTCCCCACAATTACTGTAGTTACTGCTCCTTACCCAAACCCCTTTGCCTTGTCATTTTTTTCACAAATTTATCATTTCTTTGTCTAAAATATATGTATATAAACTGTCTGCTCTAGTCACTTCTTCAGGTCTTCATTTCCTTTTGAGGACTCCCAAGTACAAACAAAATTTTAATAGAACTTATACACTTTTCTCTTGTTACTCTGTCTTATGTCAGTTTAATTCTTAGGCCCAGCTAGAATTTCTAGAAGAGCAAAAGAAAAATTTTTTCTCCCCTACATGGTGAATGGACATTCTGTAAATAAAACTAGCCTCAACACTTAAAAAATGTGATGTCATGAAAACAAAAGCAAAACAAAAGAATGTGAAAAAAAAAGGCACTTAATAACACCAGGGAACACATAGAGTTGTGCAGGACAGGAAAATGAGTCACATTACATGGCTCAACAGTGGATGCTGATTTCATCATCATCATAGTGTAAACACTAAATAGTAATTTGACCAACAGTCCAGTTTAAACATTTGAAGGAATGTGCATGTGTATGGTGGGAACATGGGGAAAAGTACAGTTAAGAGAGTGAAATCTCATATTCTAGATGGGGAAGTAGATTTGTAATTCCTTTTTTTTTTTTTTTTTCTTTTGTCTTTTTCTGTGTCCGGCAACGGATCGCAACCCTCAGTTAGAGAAGTGAGAGCTGGAAGATATTTTTCTTTTTTTAAAAGATGACCGGTAAGGGGATCTTAACCCTTGACTTGGTGTTGTCAGCACCACGCTCACCCAGTGAGCTAACCAGCCATCCCTATATGGGATCCGAACCCGGGGCCTTGGTGTTATCAGCACCGCACTCTCCCGAGTGAGCCATGGGCCGGCCCCTAGATTTATAATTCCTAAAATAAACAACAATAACAACAAAAATCAAACATTTTATTTGGATATATTAAGGCAAATTTCAAAAAAATCAATGAAAAGAGCTGAAAATGGTTGCCTGTGGGGAGAGGAGGATTGTTATTATTTGTGTTAAATAAAATTTATAGGAGCCCATTGATTTGGACTGAGCTCCGACACTAGGCCCCAATAGACCAAACCAATGGAATTGCTCATGCTAAAGTTCCATGTCACCGAACTGAAACTAAGTTGTTTATCTGATGCTCAGAGAAATCAGGAGAGAGAGGTAATAGCCAAAGCCGGAACAGGCCAGTTTTAGGCTGTATAATAAGGAAATCCTCTCTGTTTTAACCATGTAAGGGAAGAAACTTGAACAATCGACCTGCTTTTTGGTCCTTATTTCTGCTTTTTTCAGCCCTTTTCTGCCTATAAAACTAAACTCCTCTGCTCAGCTCATTGGAGCACCATTTCTAAATTTTCAGGGGAGATGTTTCCCTGCCCTGATTCATGAATCACAAATAAAAGCCAATTCGATCCTACCAACCCTAAGCTAATTCGATCATTTAACTAAATTTGTTGTAATTTTGTCTTTTGACATTTGTAACAAACCTTGTAGAATCTGCTAAGCAATGTATGCTTAGACTTTCCTAAATTATAAACAAACATAAATTTTAAAATAACAAAAAAGAAAAAAGCATTTTATTGATAGTTCACTGAGTGCAGACAAATGTATAAAATATTACTTATGCTTTGAGTTTGGGTTGTACATTCTCACACGTCATCACAGATGTCATTCATATGGGGTTGCTGGAGGTATGAGAGGGGCTTCTTCATCCCAGCAGCTTTCCAGGTGAACCCCTAGTTCCCCAAGTCCCCTTCAGAGGGTCTGCGACGTTCTCCCTTTTCCAACTACGTATCTGTGTGAGACTGGGCTTTCTACAGATACCCCAACCAAAACGGCATATTACAATGGATGGAACGATGAGGCATGTGTAAGAATCCAGCTGTTTTCTACTAAACCAAACATTAGACTTTTATAACAACTCTAAAATAATGCCATTCTTCTCACTAAATATGTTTTGTTTTGAAAACAGTTATTATAAAATATGTCATTAATATTAATAGATAATGGGTTTATGATCATTATTTCTAAATTGATGAACTAATAAACATTTTCAAAACTTCTCAGTTTTACTTTTAAACATGGTACAAATAGGTATAACACACCCTAACAAAAGTGCTTTCGAGTCCTCTAGAACTCCGGCTGGCATGGGGATCTGAACACCTAACCTTGGTGTTTTAACTAAGCTCTAACCAACTGAGCTAACCAGCCAGCCCCCGGAGTCCTCCATAACTCTTGAGTGTGAGGGGTCCTCAGATAAGTTTTTAAGTTTGAGATCCACTGCACATCCTACCCTACTATTTCTCCCCCAGGCCCCCCTGGCTTTCCACCCTGGCAGGAGAGTCCAGCTCTAGACCCTCAAGGGTCCCTCACAGCACCCCGTAGCTGTCATCAAAGGAACCTCTCTCCATCTGGGCTTCCCGTTTTTTCTTCCCCTTTCAAGGGCCCCTTGGCCTTTTCATCCAATTTTGTGCATCACCTATAGGCTCCTGCTTCTTCCAGATCTCATAGCCAATGCTTTGAAACCGAAAGGGGCCCTTCTGTGCGGCACAGGGGATGGACGAAAGAAGGAGAGACTGGCTTTCTCATTCGTCTGTCCGCCACGAGATAGTGGGGCCTTGCCAAGGATCTGCCTCTTTTAAGCTACCCAGGTGTGTGCCCACCCTGGGAGGAAGCAGTAGGGGGAGGCAGTTGAGCCCTGCCCCCTCCTCTGTGTTGGCAGCATCTGGGTGGACAGGAGGGCTCTGCCCTGCTATCTTCCCTGACATTGCTCCCAATGAGGATCTCCCACCTCACTAGGCTCGCCGTTCTAAAAGCAAGAACAGCCCTAGTGGGCTTTTTCAGGGGTTTTAGAAAAGATCCAATAAGGGGAAAGGGAAAAGATTACATGGTGCCATAAAAACATCCCAGTAAACAGCTTTCCAGATACTCATTGGAATGTAAATGGGGCTCAGCCTCCAGCCCTGCACAGGAAACCCAACCTTCATCTTTGTGGTGCGCTGCCACTAAATCACTCAGGAGAAAAACTCCAGCTTCTGGTTTGACTGCTCTTGCCTCCCTTAGGATTTTTCGCCAGTGTTTAGGAAAGTTTTTGGGGGACCACCGCATGCCCCAGGTAAAAAATGCAAGTGGTGCAAAAAGGCAGGAAATCATTAGACTGCTAAAAAGTATTTTTTCAACCATGCAAACCCCTATACAAACTGTAGCAGCAGGGAAGAAATCTGCATCTTTGACCAACTCTGCAGGGGGATTCTGATGTAAACTAAAATCTGAGCACCACTGCAGAATGAGAAACCAAGAGTCTTAGAGATGCTAAGAAGGGCTACTTGGAAAACCAAAAAGTAGAATGAGATTCCCCTCTTATGGGGAGGAGACTCAAGACTTTTCTTTTCTTATTGCTCAGAGAGAGGGCTGATAAGGGCAATTATTTCCTGAAGCCAGTGGAGGAAGCAGACTGGGCTGGGCCAGGGAGGAAGGTGGAAGGAGGCATTAATATCACCTGCCCTACCCTCACCCAGAGAATGACACTGGGACCCAGAGAAACTGGAAAGGAGGGAGGCTGGGCAGGCGGACGCTTCCCTTCCTAGCTCTAGAGGTGTGACAGCAACAGGGAGACGTGAAAAGAAAAGCACACCCAAGGTTAGCTTGAGGAGGGGGATCCCCAGGAGCTGCGGGAAGCACGGTTAACATTGGGAAGGCTGGAGACTCCCAGTAGGTGGTGTTCAGGGCTGCACTTGGCTGCGATCCTATAACTACATTGTTTTCTAAGATAGGATACAAGCATTTAGGAAACCGGCCTTGAAAAAAATAAGCAGTATTAATAATACTAGTAATCATGAGTGTCAGGAGTGTTGAAATGCTTCTGGAATCCTTTCCCAAGTTGCCTAATGCTCAGAGAAAGGAAATAACAGTGTTTAGTAGACATAAATTATAGCATTAGTGCAAGTAGCTATCGAGATGATGAGCCAGGGCTTGTAAATCGGTTTTGTTTTGGTCTTCCTTGTTAGGTGTGTGTGTGTGTGTGTGTGTGTGTGTGTAGTTAATTTCATGGCTTTTTTGCTTCTGGCTGTCCCTGATTTAAAAAGCAAACAAACAAAACAAACAAAAAACTTTAAAATGGGAGCAAGTGACACACACCTTGGTGGGTCTATGTTTATGTCCAAGAATTGGCTTAGTAAATATAACCAAGACAAGGAAACTGTTAAAGACTGTATTTTTGCCTTTATTTAACAATTTGTTTATTCAACCAACTTTTATTGACTGTCTATTTTGATTCAAGCCACGTGCTATGACACAAAAGTGAACAAACACGTTCCCTCCCCTCAAGGAATTCATAGTCTAGTGGAAGTAATAGAAAAGTAGATGAGGCTGAGGCTGGCGGTTATCCCAGATGGTTAGAGCATGGTACTGACAACACCGAAGTCCAGCGTTCAATCTCTGTACCGGCTAGTGGCCAAAAAGAAGGAAAAGTAAATGAATAAAATGCATTGTGAAAAGAGTTATGATCACAGCATTTACTATAAATATACAGAGACCACCTTCATATAAGCATATATAAGACCATGTTCATAATTATAAAATTGTGCTGCACAAACTAGCATTTTGGGCTTTTTGTTTTTTGCTGTACAATATACTCTAGAGGTCATTGCTGGTAGCTGAACATTTTGAATAGATCCCCTGGGCATATAGGCAAGCAGTGGGTAAGATGAATTTGGACAGTGGTGAACGAATTACAAAGCAGGGTTGGGAAGGGAGGGTGCTGTTGGAATATCTTCAGTGCTTGGTGATTGGAAGAGGGAAGCCTCCAGGCTGGATCTAATGGAGATTCACTCACCCTTGTGCATTTTTCTACAGTTTCTCTAGTACAAGAAAAAGGTGGTGTTACTGCTGGGGCATGACCTAGAAGCTATTTTATTTATGTCGCAGATATGGTAGGCTAAGCACTGCCAGCATTCAAGTCACTGCTGATTCTCCCTTAGTAATTGTGACAAATACAACTTATTGTAAGGCTTAAATCTAGGTGTATGAGTCCATAGGACGATGTTAAGCATCTGTATTTCTGTTACTTAGTGATTAGNCTAGGTGTATGAGTCCATAGGACGATGTTAAGCATCTGTATTTCTGTTACTTAGTGATTAGGGGAAAAAGTGTTAAGGCCTTAAAAACTGCCATTTTTAGCATTTCCCAATTTGTGTTCAACTCTAAGATTTCATAATTTTATGTATTCATTTAGGAACAACTTTTATTTTGGTAGCACTAAATAAATGAATGAATAAATAAATAAATAAATAAACCCTGTTGATTTGGAAAGCGAATGTAAAGTTTCCAGAGAGGATGTCCCTTTTTTAAATTTGAAAGTTCTTTGTAAATGTCATCCATCATGCTGGAGTGCCGTAACCATACTACTTATCTAGGGAAGGCTTGCCTTTTCTCATTGAGAGGATAACTTCCCAGGTGCCTTATCTCTGCCAGTTCCTGCTGGGCAATCCTGTAAATTTGAAGAAGAGCTGTAAGAATGGCTTTAGGTAACCTAAGCTGGGTTCCCTGTGCAAATAAAACGTAGCACTGCTGGGGAGAGCAGAGTGGTGTGCTGGTCAATATTTAACAGCCAGTTCTCCAAAGGGGGAAGGCTCTGATTAGTAGGATTTACCACTTTCCGTGGTGTAAATACATCTCCCATGGTTGGTAGGGAGACCAAGCTATTCCGGTTTGCCAGGGACTTTCCCATTTTTAGCCCCCAAAGTCCTGACTCCCAGGAAACCCCTCATTCCCTGAGAAAGGGATGGTTGGTAACCCTAATGACGGGGCTTCGAGCTCCCAACAGGACATCACTGAACACAGAGCTGGGAAGAGATGGGCACACGTCGCAAGTCTGTGGCAGGGCAGCCCCCAGCACGCCACTGTCAGGCAGTCTTTGGCCCATTAGAGGTGAAGCAGGAAGCTAGATAGAGATAAGAGTAGGAGAAGGAAAAACTGTTTATTTGCAAATGGGACAAACTGGTTCCCTGAGCAGGCATGCACATGCACTGAAGCAGAAACAAAGACAACTCCAGACAGGAGCCCCCCCACCTTAGGCGCCGTTCAGTTAGACCAATGAGTTCCCACCAGCGAGGGCGCCAATCTCTTTAACCAATATGACAGAGATCGCATTCAGGGCTCATCCAATGGCCAAATGGCATGAATCCAGCTAAGAGGACTTAAAACCCCAGAAATGTAACCATCGGGGCTCTTCAGCACGCTTCTCTCTCGCTCAAGCCCACTCCATTTTCTCTGGAGTGTATTTTTTCCTTTGCTAAATAAAACTGCTTTTACTCTTTGTTTCTGGTGTGCCTTGTCCAATTCTTTGTTCAAGATACCAAGAACCCAGATCTAGCCAGCGGGACCTGGAATTTTCCAGTAACAGAGGCGCATTGGCGTCTCCAGGCCTTGCTCGTATCAGCTCTCGATCTGCCCCCACCCCTGAATTAGTTTCCTAGATCTGCCGCAACAAAGTAACACAGAAATGTTTAAAATCTTAAAATACAGAAACATAGGGCCGGCCCGGTGGCGCACTGCTATAGTGCGCTGCTTGGGAAGCGCGGCGGCGCT
>NW_007726826.1:244049-246923 GCF_000696425.1 Galeopterus variegatus
ACAGAAACATATTGTCTCACAGTTCTGGTGGCCAGAAATCCAAATCAAAGTGTGGGTGGGGCGTGCTCTTTTGATGGGTTTAGGGAGGAATCTGTTCCAAGCCTTTCCCTTGGCTTCTGGTGTCACTGGTAATCCTTGGCATTGCTCAGCTTGCAACTGTACAACTCCAGTCCCTACTTCCATTGTCACAAGGCATTCTTGGTGTCTCTGTCTTCACATGTCATTTTCTTATAAGGACACCAGTCATATTGGATTAGGGGCCTATCTTATTCCCTTATTCTGGTAGGACCTCATCTTAATTTAACTAATGTGTCTGCAACAACCCTATATTCAAATAAGGTCACATTCTGAGGTACTGGGAATTAGGACTTCAACGTGTCTTTCTGGGGAGACACAATTTAACCCATAACAACCCCTTCCACCAATATCACACCAGCCCTGATTACTAGGTCTTGGCTCAGTGTTTTAGAAATATAGGAGTTCTAAAACAACCTGTTTTAAATTGTCGCATACATTTATAATTGAAGCCATCAGTAAATAAATAATAAACAATTTTTAAAATGAGTGTTTGCCAGTTGTAGAACACTCTGACTCAATGACAAAGTGCTTTGTTAGAATAATCTCTAAGTGGTGACAATTGGGGTAAATTTTTGTTTTCTTCACTGGTACTTTCCCGTATTTTTCATTTTTAAAGGGTCGTATCGGTTTTACATTTTGACAATTAATGATGGATCCAGATTTGCAGGGAAGTGGAGAGAATGAGGTTATTCCATTTGCACTGAGAGGACGATCACTGGGAGGTGGAGGTGGGATGGGACCTGATGAGGGGGACAAGGCAGAGCACAGCCCGGGAGTCGCAGTGAGGTCAGGCGTGGGAACAGGACGGACGCTCTGGAAGGAACTGAGAGATATCTACTCCAGCATCCCCAAGTGAGTCCCAAGGATTTGTGGGAATAAAAGAATCTTGTGGTCAAGCAAATCTGGGACACACAACACTCCCACTCTCCCTCTTGACAAATTATAATGCACACATCAGATAAGTCCTGCAGCACAGAAACCTATCCAGCCCAGAACTTCCCAGGCTTATCTGGATTCAGAACCTTTTTGGGAAGCATCTATCACACCTATTAGAACTGGTATTTTACTGTTCTAGTCCAGCTCACCCCTTTTTAGATAAGAAAACTGAGGTTCAGAGAGGTGAACGGAGGTCACACAACTAGTCAGAGGCAAAGCTGGGATGCAAAGCCAGGCCTCCTGGCCTCCTGGTCATGATCGGCCACCATACGTGCTGTTTC
The DNA here is from genome assembly GCF_000696425.1 of Galeopterus variegatus. Lineage (NCBI taxonomy): Eukaryota > Metazoa > Chordata > Mammalia > Dermoptera > Cynocephalidae > Galeopterus > Galeopterus variegatus. The sequence continues at coordinate 245,345 of NW_007726826.1, forward strand.
CTGCAGTTGTCCCTGCTCAGGGTTGGCACGGCGGTCAGGAGTGCTGCGGAAGAGAAAGGCAAGTAGGACACCCCCATAGGATTTAGGAAAGCAGGCATCGAGCTGTAGTTAGGGGAACGGGAGTATATTTGCTTGGGATAGTTGTTGGGGATTTTTGCTACCTATGATCATTCCTAAGTAATTTAACAATTTTTTTAAAAAACATTATTCTCTTAGTTGCTCCTTCGTAGTCCATGAATCAGCAGATTTTTGGGCGTGAGAAGTTGCAGCTCACACCTTTCTCTTCTTTATCTCCATCTAATCTTTCCCTAGTCCCTGGAAGGACTCTGATGAGAGACAGATGTCAGTGGCGATGTGGACCAGATGACAGGGTTTCCTGTGGGTCAACACAGAATGTCATGTGTTTCTGTCTCCACAATGACTCCAAACATAGATAAATAAAGCTCTGCCTTCCCCAGTTTCAGGAACCGCTTAGCAGCAGCTCTCTTCTTCCTGTGATGACACACAGTAAACACCTGCCCTGCCTACTCCCCTGGAAACTCCACCAGGCCTAAGGTCTCAGGCCCAATCAGGTGAACACAGACAGACACGGCTGGCTCTTGGCTCTGCTGATGGACAGCTGCCAGGAAGTCACACCTGCCACCATCGTGGTCTGGCACGGGCACAGCCACGAGCACCCACGTCTAAAACTGAGAAACAATGGTCCTGATTGCCTGTCTTGATGTGGATAGTGTACGTGTCCTGGAGGCACAGCGACAGAAGTCAATTCCAACAAACTCGTTTTCAGCACCTATCATGCACCCTGTCATGCTCCTCCGCCCAAAGTTTACGGTCTGGTCTGGAAGAGATGCAGAGACATAAATGACTTTGATCCAAAACCCAAAATAGGGCTCTAAGAGAGGTTTTTTTTTTTTTTTTTTGTCTTTTGTCTTTTTCCGTGTCCGGCAACGGATCGCAACCCTCAGTGTTGCCCCNAGAGGTGTACCCTGTAGACAGAACATACAACCCAGCAAAGAAGCAAACCATGGGTACAGGGGAGAGAGTCAGAGGTTGGAGTCAGGGTTGGGGATCATGCCTAGTTGGTGAGATCAGGAGAGATTTCAGTAAACTGAGTGGGTTTAGAGATGAGTCTTGAAGGGTGGACAAGGTTTTAATGGGTAGATTGGTGGAGAAAGGCACTTTAGAAAAATCATCCCTATGAGAGAGCACGACCCTTTCTGGGAGAAAGGTCCAGGTTAAAAGAAGCGTAGTTTGCAGATTAACGTGAGTAGGAAAATGTATTGAATTATTAAGTACTCGGAGTGCTAGGCTGAGGGCGGTCACCTTCTTCCAGGAGGGCAGAAAGAGATATACCCTGGAGAAGTCTTTCTAAGGAACTGAAGAGCTGGAAAGTGACATGGCCAGAGCTACAGCGCTGAGTGTGGACATGCTTGAAGCTGCTGAGACGCTCTCAAAATCAGCTGGACAAGGGCCGGCCCGGTGGCGCACTGTAGCAGTGGCGCACTTGGGAAGCGCGGCGGCGCTCCCGCCGAGGGTTCGGATCCCACATACAGACCAGTTCCCGCTCACTGGCTGAGCG
>NW_007726826.1:247849-260743 GCF_000696425.1 Galeopterus variegatus
CGCTCAGCCAGTGAGCGGGAACTGGTCCGTATGTGGGATCCGAACCCTCGGGCGGGAGCGCCGCCGCGCTTCCCAAGTGGCGCACTATCCAGTGCGCCACCAGGCCGGCCTAAGAGAGGTTTAAGATGAAATACCATATGAGCTCAAGGAAATCAGTAATTGGTTTTGATTTAGGGGAAGATTGGAGGAGAAGGTTAGAATCAGGCCTTGAAAGATGAGTACCATTGTGGCAGCTGGAGGGGGCAGTGTGACTGTTCTGGATGTGGGAGAGATTTGAACAGAGGTGAGCAGGGGCGGATGTGGATCTGGATAAAGTGGGCAGAAGTCTACTGTGGCTGGGGTGCAGGGAGCGTAGGGTGGAGATGGAAGGAAAGACAGGTAGAGGGTAGATTGTAGAGGCCGTGAACCGGGAGTATTCCTGCTCCATGCAGTGATTTGGGAAAAGGGGGAGAAATGCTTATAAATTACATGGCTTTATTAATTATGGTATGAAACTGTCACATTCAAGGAAATTAAGATGTCAGTCATCTATTAAATTTAGGCCTTCTATGCTAGTTAGTGAAAGGCCACAACTGGTTTGGGGAAATTTATTATTATTATTATTATTCATGATATTCATTTGTTTATGACCTAGAATCTTTATTAATTCTGATGTGAGACTTTGGCATGCAGAGAAATTAGGATATTGCTCAGAGTTGATCCTACGTAATATTCCGTGGTTAGCCCTATTTTATTTCTTCTTCTCTTTGTAAAAATAGTGTTTGTTTTGCTATTTTTGCCAAACATGGAGAAGTTGGGGGCATGGGAATGATAAGAGTAAGACCAGATCTATGTTTTAAGAAGATAACCCAGATAATACTAGGGTCAGTGTTTAGGATGCATTGGATTAGAGGGAGAGAAATTAGAGACGGGATTACTAGTTTCAGACCTAGCGAGCTTGCTCGCTTTTATTCATTCATTCAGAAAATCTTTAGGCGTATCTACAATGTGCCAGGCACTGTTCTGGCATCACCAACACAGGAATGAGCAAAACAGATAAAGCACGTGCTTTCCTGAAGCTCGCTTTCCACTGGGGGAAGGCAGACATAGACATACAAATCTACAGTGCCGGGTACTGATAAGTATTAGGAAGAAAAATGAAGTAGACGGGTCAGTCTGTGCTGAGTAGAGCTCTTTTTCTTTCTTTCTGTTTTTTATTGTAGTAAAATGTACATAACATAAAACTTACCATGTTAACCATTTCAGGTGTAGAGTACACTCGTTTCGTTGCACAGCCATCCTCACCTTCCATCTCCAGAACTTTTTGGGGTGGAGCTCTTTTTGATGGGGTAGTTGAAGCCCTCTGGGACACAGCAGCACCTGAGCAGAAGCCTGAGTGAGTGAGAGAACAAGCTTCGTGCCTAGCTTAGGGCAGCATGTTCCAGGCCCCAGAAACAGTTAAGATGATCGCAGTAGCCCATGTGAGAGGTAGTCCAATAAGGTTTGGTGTAGCTGAAAGCCCATCCCCAGAGCTTAATGGAAAACAGACTTGGGAAGTCATCTTCCTCCAGGAAGTAATTCACTATAAGAGAGGCCAACCCAGCTCCATGAAGAGACAGATATTCGGTGCTAAGCACAAGAATTGTGCTTTAAGCACAGAAAGGATTTTTGCATCTGTCCTGGCATCCTACTCAAAGAGCATGTGGTGGGGGTGAACCCGAACTTATGAGGCTGTGAACCCTACTGAGTTTCTTTTTTGAGTTGTAGGACTTTCATCAGATAGGAGTGACAAGTCATGAGTTTCCTTTGGAATGTCCCTTAGTCTGTTGGTACATGTTTCACCTGTGACGGGAGCGGTTAGTCATACATTATCGAGTACATTCCATTTGTCTGGGTACAGAGGGCAACAGAGAAATGCCTCTATCTCTTCTCTATGGTCAACAGGAGTACCCTTAGGTCTTAATCCATTCATCCAATCTAATAATTTTATTTTCCAGGAAACCTTCAGGTACTCTGCATTCTGCATACTGCACTTGATTCTTGCTCAATAAAAGTTCCAAATCATGATTTCTGACTTCACTGGATATTTGAACGATTAACTTTCTGTGGTAATACCCTACGAGAGTCACAAAACTAAGCCCTGCCCTACAGCCGCCTAAGGAAAATTAGGCAATGCACCAAAGAAATTGAGCATGTTTTCTTCCTTTTAGTTATTCCTCTAATTTGCTTTCCCTGGAAACTTGCAGAGAAACTTGGGTATGTTCTCCCTAGGTGGTTGCTTGCTTTCTTATTGATATGAAAAGCAGTAAGAGGAGATGGAGCTGTTTCTCCTGCAGGGAGGGGCAGCCACTGTAAATACAGGCAGACCAGCGCACAATCATAGTGTTAGGATTTGGGGGTGTGTATAATGATTTTGCAAAATTTTCTACATGGCTGATACAGCATGTGTTAGGGTTAGGGTTAGATATATTATAATGTATATTTGGGCAAGAAAAGCAGAGACTCTCCATTTTATAAAGGGGCTATGACTGAAATTTGACAATGCTGAATAACTCATTGATAACTGCTCAGCTCCGAGGTTTAATTTTATAGGTCCATGGTCCCTTATCTGAAACCCTTGGGCTATGTGTTGTAAAATTTAGAATTTCTCAGAAATATGGTCTGTATACTGTATATTATTACATAATACATCCAGGAAAGACTGGGGTGGCACTCTATAATCAAACACGTGGATATATCCCCAGTGAAATGTCTGACTATTTATACTCAGTAGAATAAATAAGGATAATAGACTCATATCAGTTCAGGTCAGATTTTGCTGCCAAATTAGTCTGAGCATCAAACTTTTGGTCTTAGAGATAAAACACTGAAATTTCAGAATTTCAGCTAAGGGACTGTGGACCTAGACAACCTTACTCTGTGTAATTCCAAAAAGCAAGCAATTGCCTGAGCCAGTCTCATGAGTAACGGTGGTTCTATGAATCAAGAACCTGAATCTGGGCAGGAACGGGTTGCTGACATGACCCAGGAGGAGCAGAGGCCCTTTTGCTGCATATTATACACTGAGTAATGGTCGTCCACAACTGATGAAGGTGATGGATGTGCTCTTAATGTGCGCCTTCAATTCCCAGTCACCTCGCTTCTGGGTCTTACAGAGAGCACTTTCCTCCTGTTTCCTCCCAGGCCAGTCCTTCCTGTTTCCTCTCAGGCCTGTCCTCGCTGGCATGCAGGCTCAGCATCACATCCTGCCACACGTGCTGCATTCATCTGGAATAGGAGGCCCTTACTTGGGAGGTTTTTAGGGTATAATAGGACCTGAAGACACACAGTATGAACTAACATGTCTTTGCTGGGTGCTTTTATCTGGCTGATCAGAAGGCAGAAACCCTATGAATCATATCCAGCTAGGCAGTTGCAGGCAAAAGACAACTGATATCTCCCAAGTGAGTCTGAAAGATCTTGTTACCCAGGATCGTTGCCTTAGGAACCATAGTTAAGGATAATTAACTCAGCTCCTCATTTTGGTGACTCTTCAGTTCTCGATACAACTTCTTGCCGGCATGGCAGCCTGATCGTTGCCAGGCCCACCCTTGCGGTATATCCCTTGTCCTGGAAGGTTAACATGGTACCTGTGGCTATTCCATCCTGAGGGAGAGTGATGACCATGCTCTCCGAACAGGCCACATGCTGGACTACCCCTGGCGTCTGTCTCCTGGGATTCCAATTAGCAAGTGCTCCACAAAGCAACCTGGGCAGTGTGGCTTGTAGGATGGCTTGGGAGCCAGGTAAGTAGCTTTTTGTTTTTTCCTTACTGTGGGTATATATGTGAAGCAACATACAGAATATTCTTGACAGAAACACTTAGTCATATCAAGATAAGAAATTAATATTTTACTTTTGACTTATTGATATAAGAAATCACACCTTGGTGAAGAGACAATTCAGCTTTTCAATTCAACACATATTATTTATGGAGTACATACTATGTGTCACTGTGTCAGATGTAAGCTCTATCTACAAAGAGCTGTAGTGTGTGTGGGGGGGTATATGTGAGTGTGTATAACAAAGGAGACTTCTGGGGCAGAAGAGGAAGACAAGACCCAGAGGTGTACCCTGTAGACAGAACATACAACCCAGCAAAGAAGCAAACCATGGGTACAGGGGAGAGAGTCAGAAGTTGGAGTCAGGGTTGGGGATCATGCCTAGTTGGTGAGATCAGGAGAGATTTCAGTAAACTAAGTGGGTTTAGAGATGAGTCTTGAAGGGTGGACAAGGTTTTAATGGGTAGATTGGGGGAGAAGGGCACCTTAGAAAAATCATCCCTATGAGAGAGCACGACCCTTTCTGGGAGAAAGGTCCAGGTTAAAAGAAGCGTAGTTTGCAGATTAACGTGAGTAGGAAAATGTATTGAATTATTAAGTACTCGGAGTGCTAGGCTGAGGGCGGTCACCTTCTTCCAGGAGGGCAGAAAGAGATATACCCTGGAGAAGTCTTTCTAAGGAACTGAAGAGCTGGAAAGTGACATGGCCAGAGCTACAGCGCTGAGTGTGGACATGCTTGAAGCTGCTGAGACGCTCTCAAAATCAGCTGGACAAGGGCCGGCCCGGTGGCGCACTGTAGCAGTGGCGCACTTGGGAAGCGCGGCGGCGCTCCCGCCGAGGGTTCGGATCCCACATACAGACTGGTTCCCGCTCACTGGTTGAGCGAGGTGTGGGAACAACACCGAGGGTTGCGATCCCGTTGCCAGTCCCGGTCCGGTACGGGCGCAACACTGAGGGTTGCAATCCGTTGCCGGACACAAAAAAAGACAAAAAAAAAAAAAAAATCAGCTGGACAAGATACGATATGAGGGCAGGGAGACGGAGGCGAGGGCACTGCAGAAAACGTGCACTTGAACCACTGACCGAACATGGGTCACGAGTGCGTCCACAGCCAGACTACGCTTCTGCCTGCTAGGATCAGGAAATCTCAAACTGGTTTAAACACAGTGGGCATTTACTGGCTCATGAAAATGCAAGTCCAGAGAAAAGGAAGGCTTCAGCATCAGCTTAATCCAGGGGCTCCTGCTGCATTTCCCTGCAGCTCCCTCAGCTATGCCGTCACCTGCATCCTTGGGCAGTTTCCACCATGGTGGCAAAATGGTTGAAATGCCTGGAAAATTGCTGGCTTCACATCTGCTCAGCAGCTCACCCAGGAAAGGAAGGAGACTGGTTTTCCTAGTGGCTCACTCTCTTACTGTCTTTTCTACTGTCTCATTCTCTTTTTAAAATTTATCCTTTCATCCCTGTACAGGCCAGTCGCAAAAAATAAATAAATAAATAAAATAAAATTTATCCTTTCTTATTTTTTTAAACTTTCTGAATTGTGAAATGTGACACATATATTAAAAAGTACATGAAACACATTTAATTACAGCTCAGTTCATTTTTATAAAGCAAATACCCATGGAACCACCACCCAGGTCAAGAAACAACATTGCCAGCATCCCAGAAGCCCAACGCAAACAGGCCCTGGAGTTTCATCCATATGAATCAGGTCCCCGGCTTTGCTGGGAACCAATTACGCCCAGGAAAGGTCACCTGCTGAAGAATAGTGGTTGAACCAATTACTAGTCAGAGGCATAGGACCCACTTAGAGTGATCATTGTCCCTGGAGCAAGGGGTCACATTTCCCTGAGACACCAGCCTGCACAGAGGAGGGCAGATACTTGAGAACAAATCAGAGCTCTGCTAGGAAAGGGCATGGGAGGAAGGAAGGCTGGGCAGCAACCAACCATGTTCACTATCTAGGGCATGCAAGTGTTACTGCAAGCCTGCAAAGCTGGGTTACTGGTTAACAGACCTGAACAAAGTCGATAGAGATATACAGTCGTCCTTTGGTATCCATGGGGAATTGGTTCCAGGATTCCATGCAGATACCAAAATTCATGCATGCTCAAGTCACTGATGTAAAATGGCACAGTATTTGCATATAATTTATGCACATCCTCTCAAATATTTTAATCATCTCTACTTATAATACCTAATACAAAGCAAATGCTATGTAAATAGTTGTTATACTATATTTTTTGTATTACTTTTAATTGTTGTATTGTCATTTTTTTTTTTCCTTTTTGTCTTTTTTTTTTTCATGACCGGCAACGGATCGCAACCTTCAGTGTCGCGCCCATACCGGCCTGGGACCGGCAACGGAATCGCAACCCTTGGTGTTGCTCCCTGCACCTCGCTCAGCCAGTGAGCGGGAACCCGTCTGTATGTGGGATCCGAACCCTCGGCGGGAGCGCTGCCGCGCTTCCCAAGCGGCGCACTGTAGCAGTGCACCACCGGGCTGGCCCCGTACTGTCATTTTTAATGTTGTTATTTTTGGCAACTGGCCGGTATGGGGATCCAAACCCTTAATCTTGGTGTTAGAACACTGCACTCCAGGCAACTGAGCTAACCAGCCAGCCCCTGATTTTTTACCAAATATTTTTGATTTCCACTTGGTTGAATCCACAGATGTGGAACCTGAGAATATGGAGGGTCCACAGTAGTCAATTGCAAGGACGGTGTCAGAAACTCTTGCACAACTTGTAAAACCTGTGCAGAGCTCCTACCTCCCACCCCCGAAAAAAAATTAAAAGTCCAAAATCCACCATCAGAGATCATGACTTACCATTTTGGTATGTACCTGACAGGCACTGTTCACTGCCTACCCAACATCTACGTTCACCTTTCTTTCTAACACAATCACAATTTTGTTTGGGAGACAATAAACCCAGTTTAAAAAAATAGTCACTTTCTGAGAATTCCCTCCAAGTAGGAATGTCCTTATGACCCAAATATGACTTATGTAAGGTAAGCAGGAAAGCTTACGGGCAAAGTCAGCTGGCATAGGCTTTTGCCTGCACTGCACTCTGGGTGCCAGAAGGTGGAGGAGGCATCTTGGACCCCTGAGGGTCAAAAATCACAGGAAAAGACGGCAGAGCAGGAAGACTGGAAAAGCCTTGTGCCCGCTGTAAGCCTAGAGTCGCTCTACCCAAACCGGACTGTCTGCCTCTGGATACATTGTGATCTGAAAACAGTAAAGGCCTATTTTGTTCGGCCACTGTGGTTGAGATTCTGTTCTCTGTAGCCTATTATAATCCTTATAGGATATTCTCCTAGAGTTTTTCCTGTGCATATGTAGATATATAATTTCTAACACTATGAGCAAGTCTATGAGGCAGGTAATATCCTCATTTTTATTTTTATTTTTATTTTTTTTTGAGTTTTAAAAATCATGTTTATTACTCTTACCAAAAGTTGCCCATATAATACAGTGGTCTTCAATTTTATTTTGGCATTGTTATATGGTTTGAATGTCTAGCTTGCAATCCAAGGCAGTTTTACTAGTTTTGCTCTTCAAAATGATGTTACTGTTGTAAGGGGAAAAAAATTACATTAATGAAAACAAAATCAAGACCAATCTGCTGGTACCACAGATTACAGAGCAGCTCTCAGGGAGCAGTTCTCCCATCTCTCACAGCAAAGGGGACCAAGAGCTAAAATACATTAGAAAGATCAAACCCCACCTGCAACACACTCATACATAGGCCAGGCTTGTAAACGATTCATCCATGCTGCTCAAATGTGAGAGAATTAAACACCAGGCTAAAATGTGGTGAAGCTTCACATTTTTACTTCTTCTTCATGGAATGTAATTTTTCTTCAAGTGGGACCAGGACCATCCCCTTACACTCTTTTACTTCCTGGGTCACAGGGTACTTTATAACATATGGTCTAATCACATCAGTGTCTTGAGGTAAGTGCTTTATTATGCTTTCAACAGTTGTTGGTGCAAAAACTCCATCAAGAAATACTTTGGGGCCGACCCTGTGGCTCACTCGGGAGAGTGCGGCGCTGGGAGCGCCGAGGGTCGTGGGTTCGGATTCTATATAGGGAGGGCTGGTGCGCTCACTGGCTGAGCGTGGTGCGGATGACACCACACCAAGGGTTGCGATCCCCTTACTGGTCACAAAAAAAAAAAAAAGAAAGAAAGAAATACTTTGATTTGTGGGTCTGGGCAGCTTCAGATGCCTGCAAGGATCCCTTTCCCATGAAGCACAGGTCGTCCATAAGGAAACTCCCTGTACTGTGCCCTTGACTGTGGATTGAGATCTCATAAGGAAGTGCTCTTTAGCCCAGGTTTTCCAAGCTCCTCACTGTCACTCCTCTGTCCATCAGGGCTTCTGTCTTATAAGCAGTCTCTGGATACGGCTTTCCATGCTTTCTGTCTCATTCTAGGCAGCAGATGAGTCTATTCTCATTTTTAAAAGGGAAAACAGGTGTTTACCTCAGTCACACAACTAGAAAGTGACAACGCTGGGACTTATGCCCAGCTCTGTGGGACTCCAGCAGCCCTGTTCTTTCTCCTGTACCACATGCTTCTCTCTAGGGTTCTTGGCCTGGCAGTAGAAGAGACTCCTCTAAGTTTCTTTTAAAAGTAGACATTATTACAAGATGTTGAACTGACAGCATTCACATGAATTTCTTAAGGAAAATGAATTAGCCCTGATTCTACTACTTTTCATAATACTTTTCCTTTTTGCACAATTGATTTTAATCCCTACTCATCTGGATGCAGAGTTGCAGCCATTTATTCTAGGTTTTTTGTTTGTTTGTTTTTATCTAACAATACATCATAAAATCATTGCTGATGTTTCTGTGCATTTCATATCATTTTAAATTAAAAAACACATCAACTACAAGCTGTAAAATGGTAAAAAAAGAGGAATAACCATAACAACTATCACTAGCCCAAATAAACCCAAACACTGTTTGCACTTAGGCTTATTTTCTTCCTGTCCTTTTGCCTATGCATTTCATTTTTGTATGGTTGTAATCAGAGTGCCTGACTTTTGTATTTTGTCATCTCTACCAAATATTACATTGTAAGTGTTATATAGAAGCTCCATGAGGGCAAAACCTTCTCCATCTTGTTCACTGCTGTCTTAGCACAGTATATAATGCTGGCTGTGGGGAAAATAGAATAGTGTAGTCAGACTCCCTCCCTCAGGTCCAGTTGGGGGTGGTGCAGCACATTCTTTGTAAGCAAGTTGTGTGTGGGTGGAGTTAGTGCGCATGCTCCAGTGTATCTGTTAGTTTTGTTGCTATTGTGTGTTCTACAGTTTGTGAAGCAGAAGCTGGCTGGTAGAGCTCACATCTAAAAATAGAGCATGTTTACTCTGCTAGCAGCTGCTCAGTTTTTGTTTGAACTTTGCTGGTAGCAGTTGAGTTTCTGAGTTCCTCTTTGGACTGCTTAGCTCTCAGATGTGTGTGTGGTGAATAGAGACTATTCCTACTTCAACCAAGGCTCCAAGGACCTTTTTGCTGGTTACCTAGCTAATAGACCTGCGTGTGAAGGGTTTGTGAATGGGCTCGAAGGGTCTGTGAGCTCCAGACCCAGCCTGAGCTCTACACTGGCTTAATAAATATTTGTTGACTGAATAAATGTTGCTACAGGTTCTTACTAATTAACACATATATACCCATGTCATATTCTTAGTAAACATGCGTTAATTTACTTAACTTTTACCTAATTATTGGATATTTAGGTTGTTCCAATTTTTTGTTTTTATGAATAATGTGTTGATGAAAAGCTTTTTGCACAGTTTTCTCTGCATTTGGACTACTGTTTTAAGATAGTAGTCCCAGGATGAAATTATGGGGTCAAATGGTTTGGGCAGTTTTACAAATTTTGATTCATTTTATGAAAATGCTTTTTAAAATTACTGGGACGGTTTGCAATGGCAATAGCAATGCACCAATTTCACCACACCTCACCTTGCCTGGTTTTTGTTGTATTTTTAAGTTGTTGCTACTGATTGAAGCAGAAGAATTTTTTAATCAATTAGCATGCTAATATAACCTCAGTTTAATATCATAGGCACACCATGCCAAATAAGTGCTCATTAAAATGTGAGGCCATTATCTTGGCTATGTCCCTAATATCCGCACTATTACCTAATGCATAATAAACACAGGTGTAATTCAATTGTAACTCGGCCTCTAATTTCTATCATTGGCCTATACATGTAATACATGTAATTATTACAGAACTATTATATTATTGTTCACAGCTTTTTGAGCATCACAATAAACAAGTTGATTTTTACGTTAGACACTATCAGTAATGATACCCTAATTTTGTGCAAAGGCATAGAATGATTATGTCTATATCTATATCCACCTTTTTTGTTTTTCCTTGGTGGCTGGCTGGTATGGGGATCCTAACTATTGCCCTTATTTTTATCAGCACCCTGCTCTTCCAAAGAGATAACCAGCCAGCCCCCCTTTTTTTTTAAAATCCGTCTTTTTTTTTTCCTTTTTGTCTTTTTTACTGACCGGTAATGGGATCGCATTTTTTTCTTTTTTACTGACCGGTAATGGGATCGCAACCCTCGGTGTCGCGCCCGTACTGGGTACCAGCAACGGGATCGCAACCCTCAGTGTTGCGCCTGCACCGCGCTCAGCCAGTGAGCGGGAACCGGTCTCCACATGGGATCCGAACCCTCAGCGGGAGCGCCGCCGCACTCCCAAGCGGCGCACTCTCCAGTGCGCCACTGGGCCAGCCCTAAATCCATCTTTTTCACTGGAAATTCATAGGCAATTCCAGCTTCAGAGAAACTATGCTTTTCTGTGTGAATTTAAAATTAGTGTTCACTAGAGGCTGAACAAAAACTACAGTGATCTTTGAACTGTTAACAAACGACCAACCCAAAGTATTTCTTTATGAGCTGTTTACCAAAGTCCACATAACTAACCTTGTTGAATGCCATAAAGTAGACAGTATGCTGTTTACTTGAATTGATATCTTCTTAGAAAAGCTTTTCAAAGCTTTGGCCAAAGAAACTGAATTGTGAGGCAACACCTGGCTCTAAACTACTGCACAGAGAGCAGGTGGAGCTGCTGCCTGCTGAGGTTCCGTGGAGGAGGGACCCAGGATTTCTCCAGGCCCAGGAACAGCCCTGTCTCAGGCCACACAGGTGTGGCTGGCAATGAGGCCCTGGTAATGTGTGTCAAAAGAGCACTCAGCAGTCACTAGACCCTTGCAATCTTGGCCAGCCTGCTTCTTACAGGTGCTGCTGGCCCCATTCGGTGGAGACCTTTCCCATCCCATTAGGCCCACTGCAAGTGGCAGCCAGTGGTACCTTGCAGATTTCCTAGTCCACCCCATACATTTATTTTACTTTGGCTTTTAATTAAATTGAAAACAGTACCCTCAAGTTGGTTAGAGTACAACCTTCTAACACCAAAGTCACAGGTTTGGATCCCCATATTGGCCAGCTGCCAAAACAAACAAACAAAACAAAAAACAGTATCCAAAAAGTGCAGGTCTCTCTTTACCACTGACTCCCTATCCCCCTAAATAACAACCTCTCTCACTCACCTATCAGTTCACTACAGTTATCAAGATGCTGAGTATCCTTCCAGGTCTTTTTCTACTCGTTTGCATATATATGTATATGTATTTATTGTATAAACAGGTCACACCATCTGTATTGTTTTGCATCTTGCCTTTTTCCTTAGCACTATGTCTTGGAGAACTTTGCATATTGGTCCATTTTCACTAGCTTACTGTTTTTAACTAATGGAGAGCATACCTTACAGTGGGTCAGCAGAAATACCTTAAAAAGTTGTGACTCCAAATCAGACAAAGCCAAGAAAGATATCCAAAATTCAATTCAATTCAATTCCCCCCTAAATTTTTATATAGGAAAAAGTTGAAACATTCAAAATAGTGGAAAGACTAGTACAATGAATACCCATTTACTCTCCACTAGATTCAAGAATTGTTAACTACTTTCATTGGCTGTCATTTTAATATCTGCTAGAGTTGTATGGTTCTAAGATGAGAAGTATATGAAAAGCAGAATCCATCAAGTCCCAGGGTCTTAAGAACTAGAAAGAAAAGACATTTACAAATCATAAGAGCCAAAGAGCTGTAAAATCCACGCAAGAGATTGACCCGGGTGGAAGGCACAGATTTCTATGAGTAGAAGGAAAATTAGTGATACAGGGATGTGGTCTAAATGGCTACTCCTTCTTGAAATTAGCCAGGGGCTGGCTGATTAGCTCATTCGGGTAGAGTGTGGTGCTGATAACACCAAGGTCCAGGGTTTGATTCCTGTACCAGCCAGCCACAAAAAAAAAAAAAAAAAAAAGAGCAATTTAAGTGTAAATAGCGTTTAGTGAGTTCCACCAGATGTATTTTCTGCTAGCTGTGCAACTTCCAACATACTTAGAAAGCAAACCCACAAATGACATAAGGTGATATATATGTATTTTCTTGGTGGGTGAAAAGAAGAATCACTTTTGTTGTCTACAAGATCTGACCTCGCAATCATCTGAAATCTTTTCTCCAAAGTACACTGAGAAAGTAATCATCTGTCTAGAAGGTGGGCATCTTTTTATCCAAAGGAAAATTAAGGATCAGATATGGAAATGGAATATTAAACAGCAGTAAAATGGGTGAAATACAGCTGAAACTCAACAACCTGAATAAATCTTAGAAATATAACTCATAGTAAAAAGAGCTCATTGCAAAAGACTCTCTACAGTGTGATTCCATTTTTACAAAGCTCTAAATCAGGCAAATTCAAATGATATATTGTTTAGGAAGATGTACATGTTCTGTAAACTGTTTTTTTTTTTTTAACAGAGTGGCCCTGGGGTGGGATGTAAGAGGTGAGTTTTTAATTTAGGATAGTGATTACCTATGGATGGAGAAGAGGGGGTTAGGATTTGGGAGGCACTGGACGGCTTCAACAGTATTGGCAATATTCTATCCATAAAATGTATGGTGGGCTCATGCATCCATTTTATTATATGTTCCCAAGTTTACATGGATGTTACTTATAATATTTCGTATGTATCAAGTATTATATTATAAAAT
>NW_007726826.1:260753-265992 GCF_000696425.1 Galeopterus variegatus
TGGAAAGATTCATACTATCTTTTCATTCCCTTTTTCCATGAGTTTTGTGAAGTACCAGGCCCCTTGTGGGTGTGTGAATAACATACATAAACGTATATATATATATAAAATTAATATACCACTCAAACACACATAGTAGCAACATGAACTCCATACACTAAATAAATTAAACCAATGACATGTGAATAAAGCATTTTTAAATTTTTTCCTAAGTTTTTATTAACTTCAACAATATAAAATTTCCTCAAGTATCTCATAATTTTTTTTCCTCATAGTTTTTTTAGTGGTTGGTTGGTTTGAACAGGATACAAACAAGATTTACATATTACATTTCATGACATTACTTGTCTCTCAAACTATAGGTTTTCCCTCCATCTTTTTTTAAAGCCTTGCTACTTGTTGAGGAAACTGGGTGATTTGTCTTTTAGAGTTTCTTACATCCTGGGTTTTGTGTTTTAATTTAGGATAGTGATTACCTATGGATGGAGAAGAGGGGGTTAGGATTTGGGAGGCACTGGACGGCTTCAACAGTATTGGCAATATTCTATCCATAAAATGTATGGTGGGCTCATGCATCCATTTTATTATATGTTCCCAAGTTTACATGGATGTTACTTATAATATTTCGTATGTATCAAGTATTATATTATAAAATTTTGCAAGTAAAAAAAATGCTCATTTTATAAAATAGAATAATAAAATGTGTTAAAGTAAAGCCTAAAAAAGAACTATGGTTTTAGATTTGTAACTTGAATTAATTGAATATTCATTTTGGAAACAAAGAAAACCTAAACAGTACATACAGAAAACCACTCTGAAAGTCTCCAAAATACATTTAACACATCATACGGGATGTACCATTGTTTATCCAGCTGTTCTGTTGGTGGACACTTAATCTTAATTTTTTAATATTTAAGACACACAGGAATAAGCACTTTTGAACACACTTCTTTCAATACTTGTGTTTTGTTTTTGAGATAGATAGCTAAGAATGGAGTTGCTGAGTCAAACGGTAAGGAGACTGAAGTTGAGACTCAGAGAAGTTAAATGCATTACTCAAGGTCACAGGCTGCAGACAGTAAAGTTAAGACTAGAACAAGGGCTCTTTCCTGGGCTCCGTGGTAACCCCATCACCAGTAAGGAAAACACGGGTTCTGTCAAACAAAGCACGTGCCCCACTTTGTACTATGACTTGACTCTCTCCTGTTCCTGTTTGGCCAGGCTGTGGGTGAAGCACAGTATTGATTTCAGAACCTCAGGACACAGACACAAGAGCTCCCTGTTAAGAGAGGCAGCAGAATAGGGCTTTGTCTCCCACAAAGGCACGATGGCTTCTACAGGACTGCCTTGGTGCCAGTGGCAGGGCGGGAAGCCCAGCTGAGCACAAGCCAGAACTCAGAGCTCTTACTTCATTTTTTTTTTTTTTTTCCTTTTTGGGACTTGGCTGGTAAGGGGATCTGAACCCTTGAACTTGTTGTTATCAGACCCATGCTCTAACCAACTGAACTGGCCAACCTATTGCCCCATTTATCATAGTACTATCCCTGTGACCCATGGGGGTGTCTCATTTTATTTCTCTGAGCAGATTTTGAAATGTTTATTCCTCAGAATGGAAATGCTTACTTGCTACTGAAAATGCCATTTTGCTGACCACAGGAAAGACAAAGAAGTACATACAGCATGTACCCAGAATGAAGAGTGGGCAAGAAAAACAAAGTCAGTTCCCACCTATGCCAGCCAGATTCTGTTTCTTCCTATCTGCAAACACTAAAAAGAATCCCAGTCTTCTTTGAAATGTTCATTTCATTCGAGATACAGAAAGAAATTAAATAGGTGTTTTGTCTATGGGCATGCATGTATGAGGGTACTTCGAAAAGTTCATGGAAAGATTCATACTATCTTTTCATTCCCTTTTTCCATGAGTTTTGTGAAGTACCAGGCCCCTTGTGGGTGTGTGAATAACATACATAAACGTATATATATATATAAAATTAATATACCACTCAAACACACATAGTAGCAACATGAACTCCATACACTAAATAAATTAAACCAATGACATGTGAATAAAGCATTTTTAAATTTTTTCCTAAGTTTTTATTAACTTCAACAATATAAAATTTCCTCAAGTATCTCATAATTTTTTTTCCTCATAGTTTTTTTAGTGGTTGGTTGGTTTGAACAGGATACAAACAAGATTTACATATTACATTTCATGACATTACTTGTCTCTCAAACTATAGGTTTTCCCTCCATCTTTTTTTAAAGCCTTGCTACTTGTTGAGGAAACTGGGTGATTTGTCTTTTAGAGTTTCTTACATCCTGGGTTTTGTGGATCATACCCTGCAGTAGTGTTGTTTAACACATTTCTCTATTCCAGTAGTTTTTATAAACTGGTAGCTGGATCTAGAAGCTGGATCAGGCTCAACTTTGCTCTTTTGGGCAATAATGTGTCATTTGTGGTTGTATTTTTTCCATCAGATGGCACATAATGCCTGGTGATCTCTTTTTCTGTGATGTTAGTGGCCATTCCTTGATGACTATTGCCTTGATCCATTATTTTACTAGTTTTGCAAAATGCTTGTATTCACATTTTGTCTTTTCTTACTTATTGGCTGGAATAATTTCCTCATCAACTATTTAGTTATTGTAAGATACAGTTAGTACATATCTTAGCCTGGGTCTCCCAGGAATCAGAGCCTAGAGACAAAGAAAGGCTTTACTGGGGAGTGTGGTCCTAGGAAAAGGAGTGAGGGAGGGGAGGCAGGAGAGCCAATTCAAGGAGCCTCGCGGGGTAGGCGCTGCTTCAGGCACCTGCTTGGTTGGCCCTGTGTGACCGTCTGAGAAGCTGTATGGAGTGAGTCTCAGGAAACCTCATCTCGGGGGAAAGGGAGGAATGTCTACCTATCAGCTCCTATCTTCCACTGGTCAAAGTTTAGACCATGAGACATTAATTCACCCACATGTTAGGGTGGTGTATGCATGGGCACCTAGTTTCCATGGATCATCATACTGTCGTTAACAGAGAAGTCCTTGGTGAGAGGTAAGAGGTGAGGCTTTTTTCAAGTTGTCCTGCGTGAAACTGGGCAGAGCCCACCTAGAACTTGTTGCTGCAGTAGTGGCTGTAATAAGAAGCTGAGAAGATCCGAAATGGTACCAAAGAAGTGTCAGATGCAGTACAGAAAAGGCAGGTAAGGGCCGGCCTGGTGGCCCACTGGAGAGTGCGCCGCTTGGGAGCATGGCGGCGCTCCCGCCGAGGGTTCGGCAACACCGAGGGTTGCGATCCCGTTGCCGGTCCCCGGTACGGGCGCGACACCGAGGGTTGTGATCCCATTACTGGTCAGTAAAAAAGACAAAAAAAAAAGAAAAAAGAAAAGGCAGGTAAGGGCCGGCCTGGTGGCCCCCTGGAGAGTGCGCCGCTTGGGAGCAGGGCGGCGCTCCCGCCGAGGGGTCGGCAACACCGAGGGTTGCGATCCCGTTGCCGGTCCCCGGTACGGGCGCGACACCGAGGGTTGTGATCCCATTACTGGTCAGTAAAAAAGACAAAAAAAAAAAAAGAAAAAAGAAAAGGCAGGTAAAATGTGCAATTCTTTCCCTTTATTTGCCATTTACCAGCTTTCAAAATAATAAATTAGTTCTATTATATTTCCAGAGTGACCAATTAAGGTGGTTTTTTTTAAAAAGTATCATTATGACTCATAGATATATACATATTTGATATATCAGTTCTTTGCATTTATTTTTCTTATTGATGCTCAAATTTATCTCACGTTGGCCAATGGGAGCGTCTGTAAGTTGTTTCCGTATTTCATTTGACATCAACCTATTCGTTTCTTATAGCTTCCTTGCTTTCTGAATTGATGAGATATTCCAGGCTTATTTTGGATACTTTTTGCCCTAGACCTAAAATCAGCCACTTCTCCAAGGAGACCTTGTTCCTTTTAAGGGGAAATGGTATTTAAAGAGCACAATCTGGGATCTAGGGGTGCTTGTTCCTACCAGGTTGGTCATTGTTTGGTGGTGTTTTCAGTGCTTTTTTAAAAAAGTATATCATGAGTTCTAAATGCTAATTTCAATTCAAATTTTAATATTGCTTAACTTCTTCAATTTCATTTTTTATACTGAAAAATCTTAATTCCTAAGGATAACATAATAACTACTGACATTATAATTACTGAGAAACAGTTTGTGTTTTTTAAAAATTCTCTTCACCCTTAGGTATATCCCTAAAGGATGTAGTCAAATAATTGTGTTTTAAAGTCACCTGATACAATTTCCCTTTACATGGTATTAAATAAAATCCATAGGGGCCGAGCCCGTGGCGCACTCGGGAGAGTGCGGCGCTGGGAGCGCAGCAGCGCTCCCACCGCGGGTTCGGATCCTACATAGGGATGACTGGAGCGCTCACTGGCTGAGCGCGGTNTACTTATAATATTTCGTATGTATCAAGTATTATATTATAAAATTTTGCAAGTAAAAAAAATAATAAAAAAATAATAAAATGTGTTAAAGTAAAGCCTAAAAAAGAACTATGGTTTTAGATTTGTAACTTGAATTAATTGAATATTCATTTTGGAAACAAAGAAAACCTAAACAGTACATACAGAAAACCACTCTGAAAGTCTCCAAAATACATTTAACACATCATACGGGATGTACCATTGTTTATCCAGCTGTTCTGTTGGTGGACACTTAATCTTAATTTTTTAATATTTAAGACACACAGGAATAAGCACTTTTGAACACACTTCTTTCAATACTTGTGTTTTGTTTTTGAGATAGATAGCTAAGAATGGAGTTGCTGAGTCAAACGGTAAGGAGACTGAAGTTGAGACTCAGAGAAGTTAAATGCATTACTCAAGGTCACAGGCTGCAGACAGTAAAGTTAAGACTAGAACAAGGGCTCTTTCCTGGGCTCCGTGGTAACCCCATCACCAGTAAGGAAAACACGGGTTCTGTCAAACAAAGCACGTGCCCCACTTTGTACTATGACTTGACTCTCTCCTGTTCCTGTTTGGCCAGGCTGTGGGTGAAGCACAGTATTGATTTCAGAACCTCAGGACACAGACACAAGAGCTCCCTGTTAAGAGAGGCAGCAGAATAGGGCTTTGTCTCCCACAAAGGCACGATGGCTTCTACAGGACTGCCTTGGTGCCAGTGGCAGGGCGGGAAGCCCAGCTGAGCACAAGCCAGAACTCAGAGCTCTTACTTCATTTTTTTTTTTTTTTCCTTTTTGGGG
>NW_007726826.1:266631-297623 GCF_000696425.1 Galeopterus variegatus
TGGAAAGATTCATACTATCTTTTCATTCCCTTTTTCCATGAGTTTTGTGAAGTACCAGGCCCCTTGTGGGTGTGTGAATAACATACATAAACGTATATATATATATAAAATTAATATACCACTCAAACACACATAGTAGCAACATGAACTCCATACACTAAATAAATTAAACCAATGACATGTGAATAAAGCATTTTTAAATTTTTTCCTAAGTTTTTATTAACTTCAACAATATAAAATTTCCTCAAGTATCTCATAATTTTTTTTCCTCATAGTTTTTTTAGTGGTTGGTTGGTTTGAACAGGATACAAACAAGATTTACATATTACATTTCATGACATTACTTGTCTCTCAAACTATAGGTTTTCCCTCCATCTTTTTTTAAAGCCTTGCTACTTGTTGAGGAAACTGGGTGATTTGTCTTTTAGAGTTTCTTACATCCTGGGTTTTGTGGATCATACCCTGCAGTAGTGTTGTTTAACACATTTCTCTATTCCAGTAGTTTTTATAAACTGGTAGCTGGATCTAGAAGCTGGATCAGGCTCAACTTTGCTCTTTTGGGCAATAATGTGTCATTTGTGGTTGTATTTTTTCCATCAGATGGCACATAATGCCTGGTGATCTCTTTTTCTGTGATGTTAGTGGCCATTCCTTGATGACTATTGCCTTGATCCATTATTTTACTAGTTTTGCAAAATGCTTGTATTCACATTTTGTCTTTTCTTACTTATTGGCTGGAATAATTTCCTCATCAACTATTTAGTTATTGTAAGATACAGTTAGTACATATCTTAGCCTGGGTCTCCCAGGAATCAGAGCCTAGAGACAAAGAAAGGCTTTACTGGGGAGTGTGGTCCTAGGAAAAGGAGTGAGGGAGGGGAGGCAGGAGAGCCAATTCAAGGAGCCTCGCGGGGTAGGCGCTGCTTCAGGCACCTGCTTGGTTGGCCCTGTGTGACCGTCTGAGAAGCTGTATGGAGTGAGTCTCAGGAAACCTCATCTCGGGGGAAAGGGAGGAATGTCTACCTATCAGCTCCTATCTTCCACTGGTCAAAGTTTAGACCATGAGACATTAATTCACCCACATGTTAGGGTGGTGTATGCATGGGCACCTAGTTTCCATGGATCATCATACTGTCGTTAACAGAGAAGTCCTTGGTGAGAGGTAAGAGGTGAGGCTTTTTTCAAGTTGTCCTGCGTGAAACTGGGCAGAGCCCACCTAGAACTTGTTGCTGCAGTAGTGGCTGTAATAAGAAGCTGAGAAGATCCGAAATGGTACCAAAGAAGTGTCAGATGCAGTACAGAAAAGGCAGGTAAGGGCCGGCCTGGTGGCCCACTGGAGAGTGCGCCGCTTGGGAGCATGGCGGCGCTCCCGCCGAGGGTTCGGCAACACCGAGGGTTGCGATCCCGTTGCCGGTCCCCGGTACGGGCGCGACACCGAGGGTTGTGATCCCATTACTGGTCAGTAAAAAAGACAAAAAAAAAAAAAGAAAAAAGAAAAGGCAGGTAAAATGTGCAATTCTTTCCCTTTATTTGCCATTTACCAGCTTTCAAAATAATAAATTAGTTCTATTATATTTCCAGAGTGACCAATTAAGGTGGTTTTTTTTAAAAAGTATCATTATGACTCATAGATATATACATATTTGATATATCAGTTCTTTGCATTTATTTTTCTTATTGATGCTCAAATTTATCTCACGTTGGCCAATGGGAGCGTCTGTAAGTTGTTTCCGTATTTCATTTGACATCAACCTATTCGTTTCTTATAGCTTCCTTGCTTTCTGAATTGATGAGATATTCCAGGCTTATTTTGGATACTTTTTGCCCTAGACCTAAAATCAGCCACTTCTCCAAGGAGACCTTGTTCCTTTTAAGGGGAAATGGTATTTAAAGAGCACAATCTGGGATCTAGGGGTGCTTGTTCCTACCAGGTTGGTCATTGTTTGGTGGTGTTTTCAGTGCTTTTTTAAAAAAGTATATCATGAGTTCTAAATGCTAATTTCAATTCAAATTTTAATATTGCTTAACTTCTTCAATTTCATTTTTTATACTGAAAAATCTTAATTCCTAAGGATAACATAATAACTACTGACATTATAATTACTGAGAAACAGTTTGTGTTTTTTAAAAATTCTCTTCACCCTTAGGTATATCCCTAAAGGATGTAGTCAAATAATTGTGTTTTAAAGTCACCTGATACAATTTCCCTTTACATGGTATTAAATAAAATCCATAGGGGCTGAGCCTGTGGCGCACTTGGGAGAGTGCGGCGCTGGGAGCGCAGCAGCGCTCCCACCGCGGGTTCGGATCCTACATAGGGATGACTGGAGCGCTCACTGGCTGAGCGCGGTGCGGCCAGTCTCAAAAAGGACAAAAAAATAAAATAAAATAAAAATAAATAAATAAAATCCATAGGAGTCCATTGTTTTGGACTAGCCTCCAGCACTAGGCCCCAGCAGACGGCACCAAGTCAGAATGAAGTCACTCGTGCTGGGTGCCACACAATAAAACTGAACTCTGAAACAGGCCAGTTTTTCATAAAAACAGGAGATTCTCAGCAACCAATCAAAATGGACCCAGTTTACCTGAGCCAGAGGCGTGCTAGGGAAGTCCCTCTGTTTTAACCCTACGAGGAAAGTAACTTCGAGACAACCAATCTGCTTGTCATTGACTTTCTGCTTTCCTCGGCCCTTTTCTGCCTCTAAAACCAAACTCCTCTGCTCAGCTCTTAAGAACATGCATTCTTTGTAGAATGAGGTTTTACCCCATTCTAGGATGGCAAATAAAAGCCAATTAAGATCTTTCACCTAAATTTGTTGTCATTTTGTCATCTGACAATGCTTAAGCCACCAACTTGACCATTCATTTGTTGCATTTTGCTATTGATTTTTTTTCTTTTTCTTTCTTTCTTTTGTCTTTTTCTTTTTTGGTGTTAGAAGGCTGTGCTCTAACCAACTGAGCCAACCCACCATCCCTGCTTTTGATTTTTTAAAACTTGACTTAATTTTGTTTCACAATTATGTAAAACATTTACATCATTCCAAAGTCAAATCTACAAAACAAAGTATATTCAGAGAAGCTTCTACCTTTGTCCCTTCCATCCTGTGATCCATCCCTCCTTCATAGGCTACCATTTTATTTACTAATTTATCCTTCCATTTAAAAATATAAGCAAATGCATGTATGTGTGTTCCTGCTTTCTTAGGTAAACAGTAGTGTATTATATACACTTTTATTTACCTTGCTAACACTTTAGCTTCCAACAAATTACTCTTCATCTTTCTTAAAATTGTACTGTCCTTTAGGCTCAATCTTCCCTCTCTTTAAATAATTTGTTGATAGGTATCTCCAGAATTCTAACCTAAATGAACTTGAGTTTTTAAAAAGTACGGTTATTCATTCCATTATTTCTGGCAAAAATTATTTCTTTACATGTGGGGGAAGAAAGGTGGGTTTGGCAGTCCTAAGCAAAGTTGTCTTGAATGAATGACAGCATCCTTCCCAGGGTTTATTATTACTACTATCATGGCTGTTGACCTAAAAAGAAACTCAGACCACATACACATAGCAAGGACTTATTGAGCCAATATGACAATTGCAACCGGGGAGATGCATAGATCAGGTTGCTCTGAAAATGTGTTCCAAAGAAGGCCTGCAGAGCTCAACGCTCCATTATCACAAGAAGAGGGAAGGGTCAAAGGAGAAAGAAAGACAGCCCACCCAAGTACATCATCAGGTTTCCTACGGTTGTACATAACACAGATTTGGGATTGTTACTAGGTTACACACTACACGCAGGGATTGAGGGTAAGGGTAATAAGAAGTATTCTAGGTTACTTTCTGGCTTTCTGGTGCCATTATGGCTGCTTCTAAGTAACACGGTATTATGATAACGTTTGCCAAGACAGGAGGGCGTGATTACTGACATCCCAGGTCTGTCAAGGCACTATAATTTAACTGACCTGGTCACAGCAGATCCTTTTGGTTATTATGGTAAAATATACACAACATAAAAATTACCATTTTAACCATTTTTTAAAAAGTGTACAATTCAGTGACATCAGTATATTCACATTGTCGTGCAGCCATCACCACTGTCCATCCCCAGACGTTTTCTTCATCCTAAATTGAAACTCTGTGCTTAGGAAACAATAACTCTCCACTATGTCCCGGGAGTTTTAGCAAGACCACGTTCAGTGGAAGGAACACCTGCTTGCCAGGTGCAGGCTCGGGCCCCAGGACGACTCTGCCTTTGTCGTGGGGCGGTGATTTCCGCGGTGACCAAGCAGGCTCTCTGGCTGGCGCGCCCGCCCTCACCTATTGTCCCCGCCGAGGAACCGGTATTTCCGGATCGGGGCCTCAGACCCAGTGATCCCGGCTAAGGGCGAAGTCGCTGGGGGAGGGGAACGGAAGCTGATCATGAAAATTAACTTATCACCCACATTATTAACCTGTGTCCTACTCGCACACCCCTCAACAAACGACGACACCGCCACCACCGAACACCCACCCGCGGTGGCGCACCCCTCCGTCCCCTGGGCGCTGAGGGGTCGTGAGCGGGCCGGCTCCTTGCCCAAAGCCCCGGGGCTCAGAGAGCAGCCCCGGGCACGAGTGAAGGAGGCGGCGCAGCGACTTCCTCCCGCTCTCGTGCGGGACGTCAGCTCACCTGCTGTTTCACACCGAAGGGAAGGGACAAGGGAGTGGCGTCCGGGCTCCAGGAAGGCCACCCTTGCGGCCGCAGCCCCTGCCCCACCGCTGGGTGGCGCGTGTGAGGTACCCCCTCGCCCTTCCCAACACCCCAAAGTAGCGCCGCAAGAAGCTGCGTCTCCTTCCCCGCCTCGCCCCTGCGGCACCCTGTTCCCCTGCCGCTGCTCCCGTCCTGGGCAGACACTTTTTCTTTCTCCTAAACCTCCAAACAGGAAATAGCTTGGGCCCCAGTAGGACACGGGAGCGGCCGCGGAGGCTCCGGCCAGGCTCTGCCAGCGACGCGTGCGGAGAGCGCGGAGGACACCGCTCAGCAGCTGGCGCCGCGTCGCCAAGCGCCCGACCCGGCCGGCTGCGGCCGCCACCCGTCTCCAGGCGAGTACCCTCCTCCTTCTCCGTCCCCGGCCCCCGGAGAGCTGGCGGGGCGCCCAGGGACTGCCCGCCGCGCGACCAGGCAGAGCCCCCGGCCTGTCCCCACTTGTGCCTGGGAGGGATTTGCGGTGCGCCGGCGCCCTGGCGGGGGTGAGGGGCAGCGCGAGTCAATTCGAGGCGATGTCCCCCCAGATCTCCCTGTGGAGCTCGGGGTGAACGTTACTGGGCACTTGTTTTTTCCTCTCTGGGACGGCAGCGCCTCAGACTTTCTCCGGTGGAATCAGGCGGTGGGTCTGAGGACGCACCTGGGGCAGCTGCAAGGTGCCTGGGAGCCGCCTTCTTTTCCCTACCTGGCCTGGCACCTTCTCCCGCCAGGGACGGGAGCTGTTTCTCTTTCTGCTGAGCTCTTTCTAACCCAGATTAAAAGGGCCTTTGAGTTTCTGATGGCTCAGACGACAGTCTCTGGAGGGGGCAGGAGCTGGTGGCTGCGGTGCGGACGCGGAGGGCGGCGCTGGTTGTTTGGAAGCAGGTGGGGCTGCCGGAGCAGCCCCGGGGAGCCCGAAACCTCCGCGCCCCGGGGAGCCCGGCTGCACGGCCCTGGAGGTGCTGCCTGCCATGCAGCCCGCAGAGCCTAGAAAACGTTTCTAAAACCGTTTTTTGCACTTTCTGACCTATTTGTAAGGGAGGGGCCGAGATTGTCCACATGCCGGGCATTGTCAGTTTTCCGGGGCTGCGTTGCAAGGTTCTTCTTTAGGGAACTCTCCGTCAAAACCGAGTGGGAGAGATCTTTATGTTGGAGAAAAGCCACTGAATTCCAGACATTCTTCGAGCTGGAGAAGGGTGTTTTCCAGACTGTTTTGAAATTTGCATGAGGGCTTTCTGCGCAACGGAGACTTTTCTCAACTACCCTTAGCATCCGCACCCTGCTCCGGAGCAGGGGTGGGAGGCCGCCCAGCAGAGCTAGGCCTTCTGTCCAACTTTCTCAACACATTTTTTACAAACGGTGATTGGTAGGTAAGTTCTTAACCAATTCACTTGAAAGATACCATCTATCCTTTGTGTTTCCTGGTGAAGAGAACGAGATTCTAGATGGTTAGACCGATAGGGTAATATAGTCTGTTTACTTCCAAGTGTTCTGGGGCCTTCCTACTTTAAGTAGCTCATGGCCCACGGTCCAGCAGCAGCGGGGCCATTAAGTCGGGGTAGCGGTGGGAGGTCTTTTGAACTGCAGGATCTCAGGCCCCACCAGATCTGTTGAATCATTATCCACAGGGAATCCCCTCTCAGCTTCAGAGAATTCAAAAAGAAATCCCCAGGATATCCGTTTGCTTGCACCTTCCGTTTGCACCTCAACGTTTGAAGAAGCACTGGCCTAGGGTATCTTGCGGTGAAGTTTTCTGTCCGGTGTGAAGGAGTGATTTACAATACATTTCCATCCAACCTAAATTTGAATTTTCATTTTGCCCACCAGGACAAACACACTACAGATGCATGGGTCACAGCCCCTTCACCCCAAGGTGATAGGCTCCTTAGCAGGATTTGGAAATGTGGTTAGCATACTGGCCTGCGGTTTTTTCTGGATACTTATTATTGTGGTAAAATATACGTAACATAGAATTTACCATTTTAACCATTTTTCAATGCACAATTCAGCGGCATTAAGAGCATTCACAATGTACCATCACCACTATCAATCCCCTAGAACTTTTTCATTGTTCCAAACAGAAACTCTATACCCATTAGAGAATAATGCCATTCCTCCTCTCCCCCAGCCCCTGGGCTTCTGGATACTTTTAAGTTGAATAAGAATGTAAAGTAAAAGCAGAATTATGTTGGCAGAATATGAACAAACATTTGGGAATTCTTGGGTGGTAAAGGCACTAAAGCTCCAGGTTCTTTGTATGCATGTGCTTTCTTTTAAGAGAAACAACCATAAACCCATAAGCATTTATTTTTTATTTTGGCTGGAACAGAATGAAGTTACCCAGGCTCAATCTGTACTAATTAGCTAAGCATAAATGCCTGGTGATTTCCAACTGCTTCTTTTAACTTCTTTTATTTTAGGTGTCTTGTTGATATTGAGTTTAGTTTTTTTAACACTGACTCAAACTCATTTTTTAAAGTAGTTGGAACAAACCTTAAGAAAAAAGTTGTTGCTTGATAAATATTGGAGGGGGTCACAGATAAACGTTGGAAAAAAGATTTGAAATAATTTTCCAAAATACTCCAGACTCGTGTGTTTCTGCTTTTTTTCTTTTCTTTTATTTTTTTGGCTGCTGGCCTGTGCAGGGATAGAACCCTGGACCTTGGTGGTGTTAGCACCACACTCTAACCAACTGAGCTAACCGACTGTTTCTTCTTCAATGTTAAATGAGTCTAAGTCCAGTGACATCACTTCTATTTATAAAAATGTTTGTATAACTTAGAAAAGCCTTGTAATAATGAAAGTCATCTGTTTGCATCTGCTTTAAATCGTCCAGCCTGTGGTTTGAGGATACACTTTTCAGTGAGAACATTAATGTGAATTGTTGAACCAATAAAATATTTCATTCATCATCTAAGAAAGTCATTGTTATAGATCAAGAATGTGGTTCAGAATACAGGGATATTGGGAAGATTTAATAAATAGCTAATAGTGGGAGATCCTTCATATTCGTCCCAGATTCTTTTTTCTCTTAAGACCCTGACTCTTTTTGTTTTTTGACATTCATCAGAATGAGGTTATTAAACTTGTAGGAAGGAATTTACAGATTTCTTTGGTTGAAAAGTCCCTTTGAAGTGGTAAGTGAAGGTAATTCAGATGGACAGGATTTGGCAGAAAATTAGCCTTTTTCAGAAGATTCCTACATTCACAGAATTTCAGAATTTTATTTCCTTTTAAGTCTAGTAAGGCAAAAGAGAAGAGATTTCCACTCCTACAGTACATTCTCTTCTGAAATAACAAGGATTCATTGTTTTATTTGGTGAACAAATGCTGTTTTGCAGGCCGCGCATGAGAAAAAAATCATTAGGAAATGTCCAGTGAATAGTTTATCAGTGATTCAGTGATGTTTGCGGCATCACCTGGGAGCTTAGTGAAAATGGAAATTCTCCAACTATTCCAGACTTACTAAATCAGAATCTTTACATTAGAATCTGTGCATTTAAAAGCACTTTAGGTGATTCTGATACATAATTTATTTATATAAGTCACTAGGATAAACACACACACACTAGAATCTATGTGCAAACTAAAATATTGTAAAATTAATCTGAAGTTAATGCATGTGCAAACTAAAATATTGTAAAATTAATCTGAAGTTACAGGAGGATGCAATTTTATATTTAACATAAAATTAACAATAAGTTCTTCCTTAAAATTACATAGTCAGTTCAAGTTTGGCAAATCCAATAAACACCTTTTTTTTTTTTCCTTTTTCTGATCAACCCCCTGATATTGATCACCACTGAGTTTTAGAATCCTGAGTGTCCAGAAGAACCACTGGTCTCCATAGGAGAGATCAAGTATTGTACTATATTTGATTTAGCATCAATGCACATTTGTTGGGTGCCTATCATGAATCGAGAAGTTTCAGATATATTGTCATTAAATCTTGACAACAATCTTGAGAGTGGTATTTCTTTTTTTCCTCATTGAGAAAATTGAGGCCAACCTGGCTCTTTTTGGTTGAAAACATGGTTCTTTCCATGGTCCTGCCATGTAGAATAATAAATCCCTGTCTACTTAACTCCCCTTTACCTCTAAGAAGCTATGTATTCATTAATTCATCATTCAGATCTTTTGGAACATCAGACTGTGCTAGGCAAATAAAAATATGAGCCAAAACTGAAATAAATTTCAAACAAGAAAAGGACTCAAGAGGAAAGGGTTCTTTCCATGGTACCTTGAGACCTCTTAAGAGTTCAATTATACTTGGTCCAAATGTGATCTTAGTGTAGCTAGTCCAGCTCTCAAAAAAATCAAGTCATGGGCATTTTCCTTATTGAGATGAGTCAGAAGTATCATCTCTGCATATCAACCTCACAGTATCTACCTGGCATCCTGAGATGCTGCACAGCATAAAAGAAAAGGCAAAGGATTTAGGTGCAGAAGAACTGACCTCTACTTTGGCCAGCTGAATGAACCGTAGTAAACCTTGTAAACTTGGAGTTGCCACATGCTAGTATATAAAATTAGAGCAATAATTATCTCCTTCCAGCAGTATAGTGATGGCTCAAAAAGACCTTATTTGTAAAAGTGCTTGTAAGTTGTGAAATGATAATAAATGTGATCTTTTATCTACATTTGGGAGAAATTTATAATGCAAAAGAGACAGAAAAAGCTACATAGTTTACATAACACTTTTTAG
The DNA here is from genome assembly GCF_000696425.1 of Galeopterus variegatus. NCBI lineage: Eukaryota > Metazoa > Chordata > Mammalia > Dermoptera > Cynocephalidae > Galeopterus > Galeopterus variegatus. The sequence continues at coordinate 276,057 of NW_007726826.1, forward strand.
TTAACTGAGTCTGTTTTTAATTCTCTTCCAGCTTTAGGATATATTTTTTTTAAACAGTTTTATAGAGATATAATTCACATACCATACAATATTCCTATTTAAAGTGTATAATTCAATGTTTTATAATATATTCACAGAGTTGTGTAACTGCTGTGGATTGAATGTTCCCCCAAACTTATCGAAGCTTAAATTGTGTCCCCCAAAGTACAAGGTATTGGAAACTTGGCCCCCACTGTAGCAAGATAGAGAGGGTGGGAAATCCTATTATGATAATTGAAAGGTGGGGCTTTGGAGAGGTGATTAGATTGTAGGACCGTGCTATAGTGAATGGATTAATAATGATGGTCAGGGGCGTGGTTCTGAGGGCTTTAAAAGGAGACCACATGAGAGTCTCTCTCTCTCTCTCTCTCTCTCTCTGCTCCACCATTTTCTGCCATGTGAGACCCCTGCATTGCTGTAAAGCCACCACCAGAGAAGACCCTCAACAGATGTGTTCTCTGGACTTTGGGCTTCCCATTGTCTGAACTGTAGGCAATAAATTTCATTTTCTTTATGAATCATTCAATTTCAGGTATTTATATTATGAGCAACAGAAACAGACTAATACAGAAAGTTGATACCAGAGAAGTGGGGTGTTGCTTATAACAAATACTTGAAAATGTGAAAGGGGCTTTGGAAGTGGGTGTTGAGGAAAGGCTGGAAGAATTTGGAGGAGCAGGCTAGAAAAAGCCTAGATGCTGGTGGGATTTTAGAAAACAAGAAAACCAAAGAAAGTTTGGAACTTCTCAGCGACTGGTTAAATGGTGGTGAGCAGAATGCTGATAGAAATATGGACAGTAAAGAGCATTCTGAGAAGATCTCGGACGTAAATGAGAAGGGACTTATGGGAACTGAGACAAAGATCACCCTTGCCATGAACTTGCAAGGAGCCTGGCTACATTTTATTCATGTCCAAAAGCTTTATGGAATGTGAAACTTCAAGGTGCTGAACCAGGGTGTTTGGTGGAAGAAATCTCTAAGCAGCAAAGCATTAAGGAAGCTGCATGGCAACTTGAAACAGCTTATGCTGAGTTATGGCAGAAAAGGCATGAGGTAAAGCCAGAATTTATAATTCAAATGAAAGCAGAGGACAAAACTTTGGGAAACTTTCAGCCTGGCCACAAAAGCAAGGGTGTAGCCTAGGGGCCCTTTGCTAAGAAGATGAGCACAGAAGAAAGGGATTATCAAGAGAAGGGAAAAAGAAAAACCTTGAAGGCATTTCAGAGATCTTAGAGGCTGAATCTTCCATTACATGCCCAGAGGCCTAGGGGGACGGAATGGTCTTGGGGAAAAGGCCTGAGGGGCCCTGCATGGTCTCACTACCCAGGACCACTTCAGGAAGCTGCTTCCAGCACCAGCACCCCAGCTGCTTTGGCTGCTCAACCTGTGGTTAAATTGCCCCCAGGTGTGGCCAGACCCACAGCTTTGGAAAAAAACAAGCCAGAAACCTTGGCAGTGTCCATGAAGTATTAAATCTCTAAGCTAGCAGAATGCAGAGTTTGGGAGCCTCCACCCCAATTTCAAAGGATGTATAGAAAAGCCCGGGGGCCCAGGAAGTGATCTGTCACAGGGGTGTATTCACCTCATAGAACCTTCACTAGAGCTGTGCGGAGAGGAAACATGGAATGGGAGTTGCAGCAGAAAATCCCTTCAATGCCATGCCTAGTGGAGCCATGGGAGTGGGACTGCCATGGACCCCAGAATCATGGAACTACCGGCATGCAACGCCAGCCTGCGAGAGCTGAAAGCATGGCCTCAGACCAAGAAAGCCATACAAGTGGAGCTGCCCGAGGACTTGGGGACCCAACCCCTGCACCAGCATGCAAAGGATGTTGAACACAGAGTCAAGGGATAATTCACCAGCTTTGAGATTTAATGCCTGCCCTGCTGGGTTCTGAACTTGCTTAGGACCTGTTACCCCTTTCTCTTGGGCTATTTATCCCTTTTTGAATGGGAATATGTACCCTATCTTGGCAGTAGATAACTTGTTTTGATTTCGCAGATGGTACCTTGAGACTTTGCACTATTGAGTTGAAACAAGTTAAGACTTTGGGGCTATGGGGATGAAATGAATGTACTTGTATGTGCAGAGTACATTAGTTTTGGGGGGCTAGGAGCAGAATGCCGTAGATTGATATCCTCCAAATCTTAGTCCCCACTGTGACAGTGTAAGGGTGGGAAATCCTACTAAGGTAATTGAAAGGTGGGGCCTTGAAGAAATGATTAAATTGTAGGACCATGTGGTAGTGAATGGATTAATAATGATGGTCAGGGCTGTGGTTCTGAGGGCTTTAAAAAGAGAGCACGTGAATGTCTCTGCTCTGCCATTTTATGCCATGTGAGACCCCTGAATTTCTGTAAAGCCACCATCAAAGAAAGAAGACCCTCACCAGATGTGTTCCCTGGACTTTGGACTTCCCAGCTTCTGAACCGTTAGCAATAAATTTCATTTTCTTTATAAATCACCCAGTTTTAGGTGTTCATGTTATAAGCAACACGGACTAATATAGTCACCATCCCCACAATCAATTTTAGGACGTTTCTGTTGCCCGAAGGAGAACATGTCCCCATAAATCTCCAATCTCCTCCACCTCTTAGCTGGCACCTCTCAATCCCCGTCCTCTGCCCCCAACAGCCACTAATCTACTTTTTGTCCCTATAGATCTGCCTATTCTGGACATTTTATATAAATGGAATCATATAATATGTGGCCCTTTGTGTCTGGCTTCTTTCACTTAGCACGTTTTCAAGGTTTATCTACATTGCAGCCTATATAAGTACTTTATTCTTGTTATTGCTGAATAATCATCCATTGTATCGATATACCACGTTTTGTTTACCCATTCATCCATTGATGGGCGTTTGGATTGTTTCTACTTTTTTGGCTATTGTGAATAATGCAGCTCCGGACATTCATGTTCAAGTTTTTATGTGGACATATGTTTTTATTTCTCTTGGTATATACCTAGAAGGTGAAAACATATGGTAACTCTATATTTACCATTTTTAGGAACTGCCAGAATGTTTTCCAAAATAGCTGCACTATTCTACAATCACTCCTGCAATGTATGCTGGTTCCAATTTCTTCAAATCCTCATGTGCACATACTATTGTCTGTCTGTTTTTATTTTAGCCATCCTAGTTGGTGTGAAGTGGTTTTCATTCGCACTTCTCTGATGGCTAATGATATTAAGCATTTTTTTATGTTCTTATTAGACCATTCTTTCTTGACTTTATTCTTTCATAAGGGAAAATTAGATAGGGAAAGAGGAAAATCAGTTTTGAATAGATTTTGTGGTTTCAGTGGTTTAGAAGAATACTGAAAATGTAAATTGAGCCCTTTGCTCTTTTGGAATTTTTCTTGTTTTGGCTTATCTTTTTATTTGCCTCAGGAATTTATGTTTGGTTTGGCTTATCTTTTTATTTGCCAATAATACCTGATGTTCCAAAAGATTTGCACGAAGACTTAATGTATACATAGCTTCTTGGGGTCATGGGAGTAAGTAGTCAGGGACTTATTATTCTACCTGCTGATTTAATGGCCACACAAAAATCATGCACCATTCAGATGTTAATCACACACAACGAAATGGATTGGTGTAGATGGTAGATATTTTAAGCATAATATTTATTATTATGTCAATCTTCCTTTTCTTTTCTTTTTTTTTTTTTTGTTTTTTCATTTTTTTGGTGGCTGGCTGGTGTGGCGATCCAAACCCTTGAACTTGGTGTTCTAACACCAAGCTCTAACCAACTGAGCTAACTGGCCAGCCCTGACCATACTTATTAAAATATATAATACAATTTAAAAGTTATATTAATGCAGTATTTATATATTATATTAAGATACTGTATTTTATTCTCGAGTACCCCCAAAAGAAGAGTAGACATGAGTTATTACATTTTTGTTCTCTTTTCCAAGCTGCATGGCAGTGTTTTTTCTCTGCAGCCATGTGGATAATTATCTTCCTACCCTACAGTCACAAGTCAGTGTAGAATTTCTTAAATGTCTGTTGTGTTTTGGAGGTTCACTATATCAAACTCAGGTTGTACTGTTTTCATCTTGTATTGTGGGGAACTGTTGATAGCCCTAAGAGAATTAGGAAAGTCAGCTGGATTTAGAAAAAGAATACTTCTATTTTAGAACTGCTGCAGTGGCGAGGCAGGCAGGTGCAGGTGGGTGTTGCAGCAATTCTCCAACGTTAGCATGCACCTGAAGCACTTGGAGGCCTTGTTAAAACACGTTGCTGGGGGGCCGGCCTGTGGCTCACTCGGTAGAGTGCGGTGCTAATAACACCAAGGCCGCAGGCTCGGATCCCATATAGGGATGGCCGGTTTGCTCACTGGGTGAGTGTGGTGCTGACAACACCAAGTCAAGGGTTAAGATCCCCTTACCGGTCATCTTTAAAAAAAAAAAAACACGTTCTGGGCCCCATTCCTGTAGTCTCTGATTGAGTAGGTCTGGGGCGGGGGCCCAATAATCTGCATCTCTAACAAGTCCCCACCAAGGTGATGCTGATGCTGCTGGTCTGGGGATCCCACTTTGAGGAGCAGTGGTTTGGAGGCACTTGGAAGTGTAGGACTGGAGCATGTGTGAGGAAGGGGTTGGCGTGGGCGTCCTGAGCATACAGGTGCTTGGTGGAGCCGTGGAAGCGGGTGTGGTCCAAGGGCAGCATAGACAGTGCTGAGGACTGAATGCGGGGATACAGGGGGGCGGGGCAGCTGGGAGGAAGAACAGCAGCCTCTAAGAGATGGGCCGGATGGGCAGAGGGTTATGAGGACACCTAGGCCAGTGAAGGCACACAAACTCCTCCGCGAAGGTTCAGGAGAGTGAGGCCATGTCCAGGTACTGGTCTCAGGGGAGGAACTGAGCTATCACCCAGATGGTAGTGTTGTAGCTGTGCAGACCTCGTCTTTCCAACACTCCTTCAGGAAGGCCAGCTTCACCAGGTAGTGGCATGTACTGCTTGCAGCCACAGGGTCACGCATGGACATTCCTTCAAAGATAGGGGAAACCCGTTAGTCCTTCAAGCCATGGTCCCAGGGGTCATTATTGACTCCTCTCCCTCTTCCTGCCTGTCACTGCTAATCAATCTAGAACCAAGGCCGGTTTTGTAAACTAGAAGTGAGATTCCCCGTGTAAGGAGTGACTGTCATCACTGTCAAAACTGTAGTTTACTTCCTTTCGTGCATTTGTCTGCTCAGCTTAAAAGCTTTAAAGATTTGTGTTACCATACATCTAGTCGTCTTAGCATAACTTGATATAAGCCGATTCTGAGAGTGGGTGCTGACATATGGGAATGTTTTTGACAACCATGTCGTGAAGGTCAGAAGGTTTACTACAGAAAGGAAATCCAAGCAGGGCGGTGGCCCATTGCTGTAAGTGAGCTGTGTTCTACCTTCCTGCAGGTTTCACAAAGTCGAGACAAACATCCCCTATTGTTGTATATTTCATTTTAAAAGAACCCTCATTGTGTCTGAAGATGTAAAACATTTTTTTGGTTTCACAAAGAGCCTGTTCCAGTGTGTTCTCTGTTATCATTTGGGGCACCTGTTGTTAGCAGGGAGAGAGATGCTTTAATGTCAGTGGTTGTGACCCCCCTGTCTGGGTCTACTGGTGACTTGCTGTGTGGTCAGGAGCTGAGTAGCAGCTGCCCACTTTAGACTTTCCAACTTGCCTTCAATCCCACTCAGCCGTTTGCACACATTAACATTCCTGCTGGCCCCTGTAGGCTCTGGGTGTGTGTTTCCTCTGATTAATGGACAGGACTAGACAGGAAGTATGTCATAACCCTGCTTCTGTGGAGAGACAGTATCTTGGAGTCCCCAAGACCACTCCCAGGTTCGACGATTCGCTAGGAGCACATACAGAACTCAGCGTACAGTTAGTTTTTACTCATGGCTGTGATTTATTACAGCACGAGTATACAAAGCAAAATCCGCAAAGTGGAAGGAAACCAGGCACAAGCTTCCAAGGCTCCTCTTCTAGTGGAGTCACACAGGATGCACTTAATTCCCCCAGTAAGAATTGTGACAGCACATGTGAAATGCTACCAACCGGGGTGGATTGCTAGAGACTCGGTGCCCAGGGTTTTTACTGGGGAATTGTTACGTCGCTACCCTCTGCCTACCATCTACCAAAATTCCAGACTCCTGGAAGGAAAGTGGGTGTTCAGTATAAACTACATTGTGTGAACAGTTCAGGAACAGTGAGTTGCTCTTATCAGCCCTGAGAATGGTGGGGAACCCTCCTGAAATCCAAGTTCCCACGCATCGACTGAGGCCTTGTAAGAGGGCCTTTTAAAGGATAACAGTCCGGCCTGCTTTGTTACCTTTTATGAGCACAGGTGGGGATGATAATGGAAGGTTAAGATGGTGGTGGGAGCCCCTGAACTTGGGGAGGTTATCTGTCCATGCAGCCTTGGGCCCAGTGCCACAGGAGAGAGCAGAACTGAACTGGGGTTTCACACCTAGATCTCTGTTTCAGGATGATAACCAGGATCCCCACAGTACAGGGACAGAGGATGGGCGGTAGAACAAATTGGAAAAGAATTCAAAGCCCTGTTCACTCATGCGCTCATTCGTTTTTAGCATGCACTTATTGATGCCCATGCTCTGCAAGCCAGTGTGCCAGGGACTGGGGACAGTGGTGAGCAGGGCACAGTCTCTGCCTTCATGAGACCCACATTCTAGAGGGAGATGAGTAAGTAAAGAGGCAATTACAATGCATTGTGATGGGACATACCAAGGGCCCCAGGGCACCCACTTGGGCTTAGTGGGTGTCAGAAGGCATGAATGTGTTAAATCAGACCCACCTGGGTAGAAATCATATCTCCACTACTTATGTGTGGCCTCTGGCAAGGTACTTTGTCACTTGGAGCCTATGTTCTTTATCTAAAAACAGGGAGAATTTGTAGCCACCTCTTAAGGCTGTCATGAGAATTAAACAAGGCAGTATATGTAAAGCACTCATGTCAGTGGCTGGCACAGTGGAAATGTTCACTAAATAATGGTTTGGCGACATCTAGCCAAAGAGAAGGGTATGCTAGCGAGAAGGACTGGCATCTGCCATACCCTCGCCCCACACAGCCGTGTTATAAGGTGCACAGCAAGCCTGCGATCCTGCCATGTCACTTGGCTTACTGGTCAGAGAATATTCTTTGCATTTCATTTTTCTGGTCCTTGAGGGTACTTTTCTTTCTGTCTGGGATGCCCCAGAGTTTTTGTCAGCCTAAGGAATATTTACTCATGGACCCAGTTCTCTGTGAAGCCTTTCCTGAGCCAAGCCCCTCAGACAGAATTGTCCACCATCCCCTGTTCCATGGTCCCTCACATCTGTGTTCCAGCATGCTGGGTTGAAGTTATTAGTGCGCCATTAGACTGGATGACTCTTAAGGGCAGGGATAGTTTGGCATTATTTGAACACCCAATGTCAATCAGAGTGTTTGATAGGGAGCGGCTCAGTGGTTGTTGAGGGAGTGAATGAGTGTCTGGTTGGATTGGAAAACCCAACATGAAATGGATACAAAAATGTCAACAAAATGGGTCTCTGTCCTCAGAGCAGAGTGTACAGTCTAGAGAAGGGGACAGGTAAGTAAATAGGTAAACACACATAGTAATTAGATTAAGAAGTGACACAAGCGAAACAGAGTCGAGTCCAGCAGCTGGTGCAAGGGGGGCTGGAAGAGGGAGAAATTGGAGGTCCGAATGTTGATGCCCTGGGCAGTATGGAGTTCTTGTCTGGAGAGTGGATGGTGGTGGAGGTGGAAGGACTGGTCCGGCAGGGAGCCACGAGGGAGAGCCAGGAGTCTCCAGACGGAGATGGACGGGGGAGCAAAGGTTACCAGCGCCTCAGTCCCCTGCAAGGAGATTGAAGGGGACGACTTGGAAGGTTGAAGCGGTCCACTCATGAGCAAAGCAAACTGGGCTCAAGGAACCCGGGGTTGATTGGGGAAGTCATATCCAGAGAGCCAAAAGACTTGTCTGAGCAGGTTCCAGGACTTGTGTCTTAGGTTGGGCTCTCATAACAAACTACCACAGACTGGGTGGGTTAAACAACAGACATTAATTTTTCCCAGTTCTGGAGGCTGGAAGTCTGATACCAGCGTGCCAGTATGGTCAGGTTCTTGGTGAGGGCTCCCTTCCTGGCTTGTAGACAGCTGCCTTCTTGCTGTGTCCTCAGGTGGCCTTCACTGGTATGTGAGTGTGGAGAGAGAGAGAGATGGTGTGGATCTCTCTCTTTCTCCATCTTCTTATAAGGACACTAATGCCATCATGAGGCTTCCACTTTCATGACCTTATCTAAACCTAATTACCTCTTAAAAACCCCACCTCCAAATACCATCACATTGGGGGTTAGGGTTTCAACATATGAATTTTGGAGGGACACAAATATTCAGTTCGTAACAACCCAGGTCAATAAATATTTGCTGAGTAGATAATAACCATGGCTAGCACTTAGATAGCACTTTAGACAGACCAGGACCTAAGTGTTTTGCATATATTCATTGAATTTAATCTTCCTACAACCTTAACAGGTTGGTGCTATTATTATCTCCAGTTTGCAGATGAGGAAAGCCAGGTCCTGGAGAGGTTAAATGACTTGTCTAAGGTCATAAAGCTAATTAAGTGTGAAGCTGGAATTCAAACCTAGACAGTCTGGTTGTAGAGTATAGGGTCTTAACCGTCATACTCGGCTGCCTCTTAACTGGGAAATAAACTCTAATATTACTGGGCATCTATCATATGCTAGTTCCTGAGCAAGGACAGAGATTAGAGGTACAGGGTGAATGTGGTGACTATATAGTAGCGACCTTTTAGGCCATCTCAGAATGCTCAGGGAATCAGACCTTTATAAACATTTTTCAATGTCAATTAAACTTTATTGAGACCAATAAGAAACGTTCGCCTTTCTCTTGTTACTGCGGTACTTACAACCACTGGCAGAGGAAAGGGTTTTGCTATTTCAGATCTGTCTTGTGGCTGAACTGCTCACAAAAAAATACATTTTTTAGGGAATAGTGGGCTGACTCATCAAATTAAAATGTCCTGTTTTTAGTAGAGTATATAATGTGAGGATAACTTAAAGGACAGTAACAGATATCCTAAAATTTATCATACTATCATAATGCAATTTGAGACAATGAAGAGCCACTTATACAAAAGAGGTTTTTATTTTATCTCATTTTAAAAAGAGCTTTTTAAAACTAAAAATAAATGTAATTTGGAAATATTTTGTAGGAAAATTGAAAACAAAACAGTTTAAAGACTTTTTGGTGTTTCAGGATCTTGACTATTAGGGTCATGTGGAAGCTCAGTGACCCAGGAGTGACTCACTTCTGTTTCCTGGATGGGGGTGTCCAGGGAAGGAAGGAGGAGAGTGCCCCCTGGGTGGGAAGCCGGACTGGTGACGGTGGCTGGGGGTGTTGGTCCAGGCTTCCTGGAGAACAGGGAGAAGGAAGAGGATGTCGTCGTGCCACAAACCCCACATTTGGGTCCACTAAAAGCAGCAGATTCAGGAAAGAGGAGGAGGAGGAAGAGGAAAGACTGGCAGCCAGGACGAGGGTCTGAGGATGGGGATGTGGGACCCCCTGTCTCCGAGGAAGCAGCGCCCTGGCCGGGGTGAGGGAGCGAGTGCTCTGTGTGATCGTGGGGTGCATGAGGACCCGCTTCCAGAGCTGAGCAGGACAGTCGGGCCTGGGCCTGAGCGCCGGCTCCATGCCATGTGGGCGCTGTGGAGCTAGGGCACGGTTCTCACCTCTGCCTGGTCTCTGAATTTTTGGATCTCTTTTTTGTTATTCTCTGTTTCAGGCCTGCAGCCTCCCTTCTTGAGATGAGGAGGTTTTGTCCAGTCGCCCACACTTTCAACCAGCGATCACGAGCTCTTTTGTCAAGGGACGGAATCTGGCAGTGAGAAGAAAGGGTCCTGCTTTTCTTGAAAGTCTTGAATCTCTTTGTGTGGGTCTCCAGCTTCTCCTAGTCACAGCTCGTCCTGTCACTGGCTTTGCATCTTTCTTCCTCTTACTGTGCCTTCATTTGTTTCTCATGACTGAGCCTGTCATTTCATTTCCTCTCTCCTGCAGGCTTAGGCTGCACTTTCCATCGTGGCTTCTCCATCTGGACATCTTTAAGACCTGTTGGGTCTGCTTTTCTGTTCTGTTCTTCCACAGTGTTGCTGTGGAATGAGTTTTCCCCTCCGCCGTGGGTGGTGAGATGCATGCTTGACTTTGCCACGGCAGTCGGTTTTCTCCTGGATCATTCTGCCTGCTCATCGGTGCAGGCCGCGACCCTGATTCCAACTTCACATGCCTGTTTTCTTCTGCAAGAAAAGCTGCCAGTTCTCTGATCTTGAGTGAATGTTCTAACCGACACTTGATCTGACTCCCGACCCAGGCCTGGATTCGGCTTCTGCTTCCAGAGACTAGATCTTTCTCACAGTGTCAGACATTGGCTCACCTTGAGCATAGAGAATTTTCTTTTCCCCGCTGGTTTGCTATACAGTATATGCTGGACCAAATCACAGGGCTGAACATGTCCAGGCCATCAGACACTTCTGTGCATTCACCTTTTTCCATCACAGGGAACTTTTTATTTATTTATTTTTAACTTTAGATAGTATCATGTGGCGAATCGTGTCCACGAGCCCCAAAATTTGTATGTTGAGAAGTCCTAACGCAAGCACTTCGGAATGGGATCTTATTTGGAGATGTGGTCTTTACAGAGATAATCAAGTTAAAATGGTGGGCTCCAATCCAAGATGTCCTTTAAGAAGAGGACATTCGGACACAGACAGGTACCAAGGGAAGGCCATGTGAAGACGCAGGGAGAAGAGGGCCATGTAAGGACTAGAACAGGTCTTTCCGTCACGGCCCTTGGAAGGAACCACCCTGCTGACACCTTGGTCCTGGACTTGTAGGCGTGAGATGATAAATTTCTGTTGTGTAAGCCACCCGGCATGTGGTACTTTGTTATGGCAGCCCCAGTAAACTAATTCAGGCACAATAAGAAATTCTGTCCAAAACCAGGAGAACTGTGAGTACGACAGCCATCACACACACCTCATCATTCCTGTTGATATGTAGGGAGAGCAAGATGGGTTCTCACATTGACAGGTTTTTCTGTCTCAAATTCCACAATGTCTCCTGGGTTCACCGAGAGTATAGCTCTGTGGCAGGATGAAGTTCCTCCATAGGGCCCTGCACTGCCACAGAGTCCCAAGGCCTTCGTGGCCAGCTGGCCACAACACTAGTCATCGAGCAGGATTCTGCCTAGAACCGAACCTGCGCCTAGCAAGCAGGCAGCAAGCTAGCAGACCACCACCGAGAGGGTTGGGGGCAGGCCTGGATCAACATGGAAGTCAAACACTCTCAGCACTGCCTGTTCTTTTTTCCCTCTGATTAATCTGCCACGGCCCCAGAGGACCCACCTCATCCTCTGCAGACACTTAAACACAAAATTTTAATTCAACATAGTTCCAGTTTTGATAGATCAAGCAGAAAATATTTGAGAAGGCAGAAGAGGAACACCTATCCCAGTCTGGAGGTTCAACCAACGAGAGCTTTCTTGAAGAAATGAGTCAACGACTAGCCATCAGCAAGGAGAAGAAAATAACACACATGAATATTGCGTGTGTTATGTGCTGGACGTTACATGTACTAAGTGCTTTACGTGTAATAACTGAGTTGTTAAAACAACCCCATGATGTAGATACTATTATTAGCTCCACCTTACAGATTAATAAACTGAGGCAAAGAGACATTAAGGGACTCTTCCAAGGTCACACAGCTAATTAGTGGTGGAACTGGACTTTAACCCTGGGCACTGTGGCTATGGAGTGGGAGAGGTATGTTAGCAGGTGCCAGGCGGGACTATGTGACCTACCTTCTCCAGCCGCTAGAAGCAGATGGCTGTATCTCAACACTTCCCACCAGTAGTCCCTACCAAGTCCCCGATTCTGATGTCAGGGAAGACTCTCTCTTTCCTAAAACTGCAGAGCGGAGGTGACTTCTATCCCCCTCACCCAATGAATGGCCAAGCCCTTCTTGACTTAAACCAGCTCCTGCCAGTATTCTCAGTTCTGTGCAATGTCTCGGCACTCCTGCGCTCCTGGGCAACAGCCCTTCCAGAATCCTATAACTGTAGACTCCTGTAGAAACACAGCGTAAGCACAGTTTCTACAAGCAGTAATAGGGAATGGTTTTCCCTCACATAAGAAATTGAAATTATTGTATTTCTTAGGAATGAGAGTATTTGAAGAATCCCTGAGTTAATATGTATGCAAGTTATTTGGGAGGGGCAGTCAAGTGATTTTAATTTTGACTTTTAACTATTCAAAGGTTAAAAATCTGGAAAATACAGTATCACGAGGGAGGACCTCCCAGTTGGTGGGTGCCACCTGAGCTGGCTCCCCTCCTCTGCCCTCTGCAGCAGGCCCCAAGACACTTTCCCCTCCCTTTGGTGGGTTCCACCACTCACTGCAGCCCCTGGGTCGCCGTACTCTCCAGCCAGCCTGTTTTTCAGTCTCCTGTTTTCCCACCAAGACCACTGGGCCTTGGGCTTTTCTGGTTCTTTAACTGTGTGTTGGAGGAAGTTGTAGCTGCAGGAGAGGGTCAGAAGTTAAGTGCACTTTGTTCTTGCCTGCAGAAAAATGAGGGCTGAGGAAGGCTTCCTGAAGAGATATTAGAAATGGAGAAAGGACAGACGGGGCAGGTGGAAGGAAGGAAGGAAAGGAGGGAGAAAGGGAGGGAGGGGGTAATGTCCGTTGAATGCATATATATTATCTCATTTATTATTTAAAATGACCTCTGTTGGGGCCGGCCCGGTGGCGCACTGCTACAGTGCACCGCTTGGGAGCACGATGGCGCTCCCGCCGAGGGTTCGGATCCCCCGTACAGACCGGCCGCTCACTGGCTGAGCGAGGTGCGGGCGCAACACTGAGGGTTGCGATCCTGTTGCCGTTGCCGGTCCCGGTCCGGTACGGGCGCGACACTGAGGGTTGCGATCCGTTGCCGGTCACGAAAAAAGACAAAAAGGAAAAAAAAAATACTATGAGATTAAATAAGATGGTGTTGTTATTTGTTTTAATCTCTAGCATTTTTGATTCTTTCTTAGAATTTCTATCTCTCTGCTTATATGGCCCGTCTGTTTTTGCAGGCCATCTACTTTTTCCACTAGAGCCCTTAGCATATTAATCAGAGTTGATTTAAATTCATGGTCTAATAATTCTGACATTCCTGCCACATCTGGGTCTAGTTCTGATGCTTGCTCTGTCTCTCCACATCTGTATTTTGCCTTTTAGTATGTCTTGTCATTTTGTTGTTGTTGTTGAATGGCAGACATGATGTACGGGGTAAAAGGAACTGCAGTAAATAGGGCTTTAGTGACGTGGTGGTAAGGAGTGGGGACCTCTGTTGTGGTCTTACTCCAGTTTTACAGAAGGCGAAACAGAGGTTCAGAAAGATCAGGTAACTTGCTCAAGGTCATCAGGTGTGACACAGTAGAGGTGGCATTCAAATCAAGTCTTCTCATCCAAGCACAGCTCTTGCCCCTGTGTCATGAGGTTGGTATGACTGGGGACCCACAGGAATGGGTGATCATGTCTTCAAGGTCTCATGCCAGGTGAACCAGGAGGCTGATGCACAGAAGCAGGAAAAGGCAAAAGGCGGCTGCTGCTGGGGCTGGGCAAATGGGTTATTTCCGATATACTTGAATATTGGGTTGGGTGCAGGGGTAGGATTGGAATCACAGACTTGGTGACACCCAGTTGCAGGTAATGCTTTAAACCCGGAAGTATACGTCCTGAGGATGACGCTGAAGAGAGAAGGCTAGTTTGGGCTGAGAAGGTGAGTCTAGGAGAAGAACCACAGCTAATCTTTTTTTAACTCCTTGGTAATTCTTTTACATCATGTAACATGCTTTTCTTATCATGTTTTAGTGTGTCATCTGGGTAGCAAATATGTAAATACATATTATGAATGGAGATATTAAGGAGGGGAGAAATGAAATGCTTGTATAAATGGTTTATTTGTAGTAGGGCTAAAAAAAAAAGAAAAATAGCTGTTTTTCTGACTTTTCTACTTTCGGTTAAGTCTTTCTCCAGCTCCCTGAAAAGCAGACCACACCCTGTGAAACAGACTGCTTGGGGCATTAGTTCATTTCCATTTTTATACTTGTAAAGCACAGTAATAGTTAAAATACCCCGTAAAGAAGGGTGTCCACTGTTTTCTTCCAGAAAAAATAAAGTAGAAATAATTAGTTCAAAGAAATGTCAGACTGATCTGTGAATTTTTATGTTCAATTTTAATCATTAGGAAAAAGAACTTGAGCATCCTCACTTAATAGCTTTTTTGGATCATGTGTATTAAAAAAATTTTTTTAACAGTTAAATGATTTTGAATTGATTATTGCAGTTGTAGAGAATTTCTAGAACACTAAGGGAGTTACCCAAATAAATGCATATTTCTGTTTGTTTGTGGCAGCTGGCGGCTATGGGGATTGAACCCTTGACCTTGGTGTTACAAGGTGGTGCTCTAACCAATCAAGCTAACTGGCCAGGCTAGTCGGTTTTGTAGGGTTTTTTTGTTTGTTTGTTTTGCTTTGTTTTTGTCTTTGTTTTTTGGCGGCTGGCTGGTACAGGGATCTGAAACCTTGACTTTGGTGTTATAACACTGTGTTCTAACCAACTGAGCTAACCAGCCAGCCCTAAATGCATATTTCTAATGAATTTCTAGAATTATAAAAAAAAGTCATATAAATACATATCTGGAAAAAGTATTTATGGCTTGATTTATTTTTTCCTGTGTTATTGTCTTTATGTACTATTCTGAAGGAGTTCACCCCAAAACAACAATTTTAAAAAATGCATAAATAAATAAATTAGAAAGCTAAACAATCTCATTTATGGAAGAAAAATGAATACTTTCTAATATTTGCTAAGGCAGAATTATTTTCCTAATGAAAGACCCAATTTAAATTTTGTATGAGATCATCATAGAAAAGAATCACATTGTAAGAGCTGTGTATTAAATGCATCAAAAATTCCAATAGAAAATGAATCTTTAAAACATGCCATTTATAAAATACCATGCCACTTTCACTGCAGCAAAACAGCTTCCAATGGGTAACAGGTTCAACTTGATTTTTTGTTGTCAGCTCAGGCTTCGTTTCTTATTTGAGAGGATTGTGTAGTAATTTTTACCAGGCGTCATTAGAAATACAATTTGTTGGAACAAAGACTGTGTTTGAGTGTAATTACATCTTCCTGTATGATTAAATGAGGGCTGTGTTGGGGCTTTTTTCAGTGGTGGCAGCTGTAGCCAACCAAGGTCAGCCTATAAAAGAATTCCTGTGACTAGCTGGTACTAATTGTTTGTAGAACAGCCAGTGGGAGTGATATTCATGAATACTGTGGAAATGAAATATTCCAAGACCAAATGGCTTATCCCTTGTTTTTCACCACTTTATTGTGGTCAGATTATATTAATTGTATAGTCAGGCCAAGTGAAGTGGGAGCCTTTAGGCTTTTATTGTTGCTGGAAGAAAAATTAGCCTTCTTCTATTCAGTCCTCTCATCTTCTAAATGGGGAAATTGAGGCTTAGGGAGTAGTTGAAGGATTAAGTCATCAAACTTCAGACTTTTTTGCTCACATAACCTTACCAGATTTTTAAGTACACCCTACAATATATATGATTACATTAATTTATAAATTATATACCTTAATATAATTTAAAATATATTAATTCTCAAGGTAAATATTATGAATATTTAAAGATATAAACACTAAAATTTTTAAAGGATGAGACAAAAAAGGGAAATAGTTTAATATTTTCTTCTCATATTTCAAAGATTCATGGGGTCAACACCTCACTTTGGAGACCACTGATTTTGGCCATTTAGGTTAAAACAGAAAAGAAAAGAAACTTGCGGGCCGGCCTGGTGGCGCACTGGATGGTGCGCCGCTTGGGAAGCGCGGTGGCGCTCCCGTCCGAGGGTTCGGATCCCACGTATAGACCGGTTCCCGCTCACTGGCTGAGCGAGGCGCGGGAGCAGCACTGAGGCTTGCGATCCCGTTGCTGGTCCCGGGTCCGGTACGGGGGCAACACTGAGGGTTGCGATCCGTTGCCGGACACGGAAAAAAGACAAAAAAAAAAAAAAAGAAAAGAAACTTGCTACTGAGGAAAGAAGGAATCCGTAGAAATAGGGTTCAAGGTTTTCGAGGATAGGGAAGGGTTTGGGACACTTATTCACTGTGGGTATCTAGGTTAATCAGAATTACTACATAATGACTCCCTCTTCTATTTTACTTGCCCTTGGTATACAGGTTTGTTTGGAAAATGAGCAGCATAACTCCTCTATGTTGCTATAGCATATCAAATAGGAAAAAAAAAAAAAACTTGAAGAAGTTGGTGCAGGAGAAGGCATGTAAGTCAGAACTCTTTCAGAGGGACAGAAACTCAACTAAAATTAAATTTCACAGAAGTCAGTTTATTAGCTTTAGTAAAAGTGTAACTGGGATCTCCTGGGATGACAGTAGCCTTGGGCATAGCTGGATCGAGAAGCTCAGGTGATGCCATGACCTTTCTATTGGTACCGTTTTTCTCAACTACTGGTGAAGAGCCCTCTCCATGTGGCGGGGCACATGACTGCCTACAGCCCTAATGTCCGCCAGCCCTGGTTAGCACCTCCAGTGGAAAGAGGGCATTTCTCTCCTAATGTTATACTTTCATCCAGGGGAAGACTGGTTGGCCCTGCCTGGGCCCTGCCAGGGCCCTGCCTTGGCCCTGCCAAGGCCCGTGAGCTGGGCCACCAGGATGGATAGTGCCCCTTCACCACATAGACAGAGGGTAAGAAGCTCCTCAAAGCCAAGGGGAGACTTACAAAAAGGTGAACGGAGGTGGATTCTGAACATCTCCAAACAGTCTATTTTCACACTAACAGGGCTCCCCCACGTTGAATTCTAGAGGTATATTTTTTCTTTTGGCAGCCGGTCTGTAAGAGGATCCATACCCTTGACCGTGGTGTTATAACACCATGCTCTAACCAACTGAGCTAACTGGCAGCCCAAGTTTTAGAGGTGTTTGAAAAGGTATTGGCTACCCCACCCCCAATCTAAAAATACCACCCAGAATTGTTTTTTAATTAACTAATTAATCTTGGCTTTGCTATTGACCCAAGCAAGGAATTTATAGCATTTAGAAATGCATTGCTCTAAAATGACAACTGGAATTCCTTACTCATTTGTCAAAACACGGCCTTTGAGAGAGATATTTGTGGAAAGAGCAAATATGTTTCTGATTTTAGTTCATCCAAAAGCAAGCAGGCTTTTTGGACCAATTATTATCAGGTCTCGAGATAAATCACCTCATGAGCCATTAGTACGTGAAGGATTAGTGGCCTCAAAGGTTTATGTGCGGATTAATTGGGGAGTGTACATTAGATCGCTGTGTTTAAAACGACGGTCATTCCTGCAAATCATTTTCATTAGTGCTTTATTCAGAATTCTGTAGCCTTATGTAATACTGACACTGCAGGGAAATCTGAAAGATCTTTTCTTTATTTATTCGTGGTTTGGCCCCCCCTCACTGACACTGTTGTATTTAACAGGTCTAGCTAGGGATACACAGAGAATCCAAGGCACAGCCGCTTCCAGTAGAGCAAAGATTAGTTCAGTTGTTTCAGCTAAACAGTGACCGAAATTTACAGGACCTTGTACTGAGAGAGACAACATGAGGTACAAGAAATACATGACTATTTTGGAAGCAGCAGTTGGTATCACCCCACTTAACAAAAGAGAACTTCTACCTGAGAGCAGAAGACACGTGAACCTTTGGCAGCACCCTGGGTAAGCAGAGAAGGCTGGAAGCTTCTTGCTATAAATGTAAATACTTTTTGGTTGTTTTGGGGACCCAGATGGAGAAAATAGATGATGAATACTCCATTGAGAACTTGTTTCTTCTTGGTAGATATGGCATACTCCCAGACTGATTTAAAAATAGTAATGAAATTCTTGGATAATATTCGAATATCCAAGAAGTTGAAGTAATGGGCACCTCTACAGCCCATTTTTACAATCAAGAATTTAATTTTCTGATTTTTGAAGATTTTTTTTTGCATGGTCTACAAATGTAGCAATTCTTAAAGATGAAGAAAATGTGCCTTATTATTATTTTTGAAAAATGCAAGAGTTTTTCTGATTAAAGTGTATGTGCAGACTACTATGTTTCATGTTTCAGAGAAATACTTTTCTTGAAACAGCAGTTTTCTCTTCACATCTCTATTTTGTGTGTGTGTGTGTGTGTGTGTGTGTGTGTGTGTGTGTGTGTGTGTGTGTGTGTGGCTGGCCAGTATAGGGATGTGAACCCTTGACCTTGGTGTTATAACACCACAGTCTAGCCACCTGAGCTAACCGGCCAACACCATGTCTCTTTCTAAAGGCTCGCTGATTTACCATGTTGAAAAAGCATCTAGAAGTTCTTTTCTGCATGGCTATAGGCCTTAATTCTAACTTTTTTCTCTGATGTTCTTCTATTATGTCTTTCACACAATGAAGAGGAGTTAATTTTAAGGTGCCTGTATGAGAGACAGTGTTTTTAGGGTCTGAATTTAATTTTTAAACTGAATGGGCCACACTGTGGCATTCACCCATCAACCTGAGGTACCTGTGAGGCAAATGACATTTCTTTTTAAAAATTAGAAAGTTACTAACTTTTTTTAAAAATCATATAAACAATATATATTCATTCTAAGAGATTTAGAAAATACAGAACAATAAAGGGGAAAAAATCACCCATAGTCCTATTTCCCTAAGAGAGCTACTAGAATATTCATTTAGGTCATTGGTTTCCAGTGGGGTTGGGGATGGGGAATTTTGCCCCCTAGGGGACATTTTGCAATGTCTGGGGCATTTTTGGTCATTACGTCCTAGGAGTTGCTACTGGCATCTAGTGGTAGAGGCCAGGGATGGTCCCCAGCATCCTACAATTGCACAGGACCACCCCCACAACGAAGAATTATCTAGCCCAAAATGTCCATAGTGCCACTGATGAGACATTGGACTTAGGCAGATTTTCTTCCCATCTGGAATGGTACCTTTTATTAGAAAAAAATTAGATACTTCTTTGGGAAGTTTTAGGAATGCTTCAGAATGGAATTCTGAGGCAGAATTATTATTGCATTAATATTATTATCGTTGTACTGTTATTCTCCTGGAGGCAAAAGGAAATGTGTGTTGGTGTAGAGGGGGCAAGAGGCACAGATGAGCAGTGACTCTGTGAGAGTCCATGGGTGTTAATGTCATTTAGCGAGGGCCATGGAAAACATGTCGTAATGACCAAGTTGTGATTCTTCAGGTAGCCCCTAGAGATTGGGGATACTGTAGCCTGGACCTTGGTCTCAGAATGCTAGAAGTTTAGAGCTGACCTTTTGTCAGGCATGGCAAACAGGTCTCATATGGCATGCAGGTGCAAGCTGAGGACAAGGGAGGGAGGACACTGAGGCCAAGTCTGGGCTTAGCAGGAAAGGGATGTTGCAATTGATTAGGGATATTTGTTCTGCATGTATAATTAGGCAATTGGGGAGCTGCAACATGTGGTCTCTATATTTACTATTCCTGAGTTCTAGTTCAGTCTTCATGTTTTACATGTAGGAAACAGCCTCATTTGAGTCATCATGATCGAGGGCTTGGCCCTCAGACAGAAACTGGATGCTCTTAGTTTCTGGGTCAGAATCATTCATGAAGGGATTCACCGTGAACAAGCTCACACAATTTGGATGTGTGAATTAATTGCTGGATTATTTATGTCTGTTTGGAGATAACCTTTTCCAGCAATTGGAATAAGTAAGTACCCTAAGTAGAATCATCTCTGCCTATCTTGATTTCCTCAAATCAAGCTAAATAGAAGTTGAATAATTTATTACAAAGGGATCCTTAATAAGAAAAATCTAATGTGCTTTTTTTTGGTGGCTGGTGGGTATGGGGATCTGAACCCTCGACCTTGGTGTTATAACACTGCACTCTAACCAACTGAGCTAACCGGCCAGCCCTTAAGCCTGATGAGATAGCATTGCATAGGAAGACTGTCAAGATCTTCCTTGTGTCTAGTATAGTCTGAGTTCTCTAAATACACATAAACAAAATAATTCTTCACTGATCCCCATTTTTGGTTTGCTGAACCTCTTGTCACCTGACACAGCCTTCCTTTGGACATATTCATGTCTCTTATTAAACTTACAGTAAACTCTCCCTTCTGGGTATCCTAGGAGGGTTTATCTCCTACTGAAATGTGTTCGCTTCATTCATCAGTTCTACATCTTTCAGAGACAACTTGATGTCTTATTTCTTAAACTTTAACGTGCATATTGATCACTGTTAAAATGCAGAATCTGATTCTGTAGGTTATGGTGAGGTTTGTGATTCTGCATTTCCAACAAGCTCCCAGATAATGCTGTCTCTTAACCTTGCACTTTCTGACCTTCCTAAGGGCTTTTACTCCCAATACGTCCCTTACCAGCAGATAATCTCAGTGGTAAGGAGGTAGGTTGTTGGCTGTGCTTCTGTGGAGGGAAATCTTCCCATGAGCATTCTGACTGGAGATTTCTATTGGGTTAGTTGACGAAACAGTGAGGCTAATTTTTCCTCCAAGAATTCTGTCCCTTTCATTCTTTTCAAGAAGTATTCTGATTAGTACAACATCCACATAATGCTCATCATTTTCAGAAGCAGCTACTTTCTCACTTTAAAACATAATTGGGGGGCCGGCCGGTGGCGCACTGGATAGTGCGCCGCTTGGGAAGCGCGGCGGCGCTCCCGCCCAAGGGTTCGGATCCCACGTACAGACCGGTTCCCGCTCACTGGCTGAGCGAGGCGCGGGAGCAACGCCGAGGGTTGCGATCCCGTTGCCGGTCCCCGGTCCGGTACGGGGGCAACACTGAGGGTTGCGATCCGTTGCCGGACACGGAAAAAGACAAAAGACAAAAAAAAACATAATTGGAAGCCGGGTGGGTTAGCTCAATTGGTTAGAGTATGTTTTCGACACCAAGGTCCAGGATTTGATCCCTGTACTGGCCAGCCATCAAAAAAAGAAAGAAAGAAAGAAGAGAGAGAGAGAGAGAGAGAGAGAGAGAGAGAGAAAGAGAAAGAAAGAAATTAGAGTCAGATTATAATCTATATTCAAAACCTCAAAGAATTTATTTATATGCCTCCCCATCCCCCCCCACCCCCCCACCAGGGGGCCAAGTGACAGGCTTCTGGGAGCCATTCAGGAGAGTGTGTTGCTTTTATAAGCCACTTCCTGCTGATCCTTCACATAGTGTGTTTCCACATGAAGTCCCAAGTGCATATGGGGTCACTGTGCTACACTGTGGACCAAACTGCATTGAAAACACAAATGAAAGCACAGACATTCTGTGTTTGACCCTGAATTTTGCTCAAGAGGATTTTAGTTGTACTTATCAGTGAGCTAGACAGGCTTCTGGGTAGGTGAGAAAAAGGCAGGGGAACAGGCCAACAGAAGGCTGTTGTGTTTGCCTGG
>NW_007726826.1:297633-305128 GCF_000696425.1 Galeopterus variegatus
CACCCCCGGTCTCCACCCCCGTACTTTTTCTTGCTGTCTGCAAGCCAGGCTGTACTTGGCCTTGTATTCTGCAAACTGTACAGTCACATGATTGGCCAAAACAAATAGCTACCAACCAACAATTGCTGAAGAGTTGCAAGTTCATTGAAGCAAAGTTCAGGTGACTTATACAGGTACATATTTATCTCATTGCCCAACACATGGTAGGTGCTCAGCAGATATTTTCCAGTGCTTACTCAGTTTCAGTATAGTGACAAATGAATAAAGAAAAGGAAAAAACACAACAAAACAAAAAATTAAGACCCAAACACGAAGATACTGATGCATCCACCTAATGGATTTTCCTTTTGAAATTTGTGAAGTTTTTCGGCCCTAACTCATGTTACCTGACAATAATTTTACGTATCTATCAACACTATTGAAAACTAAGAATATGCTTTACTTCTTTCTGCCAAGTTTTTTCTTAATTTAAAAGCCCAAGTCAATATAATAGTATATTTTAGAAATGACTGTTATTGGGGTTTCTATGCATGTCAAAAACCCCTGGAATGTTATAAAGAAAGTTAAAGCTAGGATGTCGTAGAAATGCAGAAAACTGATTGAATTAAAAAGCAAGACATTTCAATAAAAGAAACAAGCTCTCTTTGGAGCTGATACCTGTAGAAAATTTTCATATTAAGGCCTAAAGCATAACCGAATACGTCTTGAATTGCAAGCCATTTATTTATCTTTGGAAGTAATCATAGAAACCATCTCTGGGCTGGGCTCTAATCCTGGTGCTTGCTTTGTAGGATGTCCAGATGGCCTAGCTTTAGCCTTTGCCTACATTTCTTGTTGATCCTTGGAGGAAGGAAATGTGCCTCTTCTCTGTACAAATAAAATCGACACCATCTTTTTTTTCTGTTTCATGGTGCAGGGAGTAGAATGTTTTGCACAGATGCCACAATATCACTTTGTCTAGCAAACAGAAGAGTATGTCCAGAACTGGTGAGAAGCCACATTCTTCCTCCCACTGAAAGTTTTCCCTGTGACTGCCCGAGTGAGGCCACCCAGGCCCCAGCACAACCCAGAAATGACTTGCCTCCTTGTGGTGTGTGAAAGGCACATGCAGGATTCATAAACATGCAGAAGGGGTATTTCTTGGGTTTTCTTGGACTGAGGGGTAAAAAGAGAAAGTATTTGCCATCTTTCTGATGGTGAGCAGCCCAATATAAATATAAAGATGAGCCAGTATTACAAAAGCTGTGATAAACAAATTCCCTTTTAGTTTAAAATGTTTTCTCTATTGGACACTTTAAAATGGTAAATTTTATATCATATGTAGTTTACCACAATAAAAGAAATTTTCTGTAGCTATTTTTCTCACCTGCTGAATATTTTTTTAACCTGAAAGGTGAATTAAGATCTCATAAGATCTTGTTCCTCAGGATGACTCGCAGGTAGACTGACAATATCAAACTTTACCTCTCCCTCATGTTCTCCATTTTTTGAAGACTAAAAACATTAGGGGCAGCAATTCCACTATATCTGAGAGCAGTGAAAACTATGTCCACATAAACACTCGTGCATGTGTGTTCGTAATAGCCAAAGAGTGGAAACAACCCAAATGTCCATTAGATGATGAACAGATAAATAAAATGTGGTATATCCATATAATGGAATACTATTCAGCCATACAAAGGAATGAATTTCTGATACATGCTACAACATGGCTGAACCTTGAAAACATTATGCTAAGTGAAAGAAGCCAGTCACAAACGACCACATATTATATAAGTCCATTTATATGAAATGTCTTGAATAAGTAAATCTATAGAGATGAAAATTAGATTGGTGGTTGCCTAGGCTAGGGGACAGGGAGGGAATTGGGGGATCGGGTAGCGATGGCTAAGGGGTGTGAAATTTCTTTTGGGGGATAACAAAAATGTTCTAAAATGGATTGTGGTGATGGTTGCACAACTCTGGATATACTAAAAGCTATTCTATAAATAGATGAACTGTATGGTATGTGAACTTATTGCATTTCTCAAGATCTCCCCGTACGGGGAATGACCATGTTGGGTTCTTAACAACACTGTCTTTTCCAGGGTGCGGAGTACCACGTTACTGTCATCTCCCTGTGAGTGGGACTGGCACCCCGGCTGCAGCTCCAGGAAAAAGTACTCCACGAAGCACAGACCTGTGCCAGCTGACAGTTTGCTTTACCAGGTACTTGCCTCTTTGCCTCTCATCGACCTAGTTACTGGGTCTCCTCTGCCAAAAGTTTGATGTAAATTATTTCACATCCTAGAAGTAGTCAAGGTTTCCATTTTTTTTGGTTTTGTTTTTTTTGGCACTGGCAGTACAGGGATTCAAACCCATGCTGTTGGTGTTAATAAGGCTGTGCTCTAACCAACTGAACTAACTGGCCAGCCTGAGGTCACCATTTTCAGTGTTGCTGATATATAAATTTTCATAGAGAATTTAATGGTAATGTCCTATTTACCATAGAGCAGAAACATTTTTCCTGTGTTTCTAGTTGAACTGATAGGTATAACTTTGCTGTGGCTGAGTGAATACTTATTGAGGACCTTCTTGGCATATAAGCACAACTCCTTTCACTCAGAATAAATGCCTAACTGGTGGGATCGGCATTGGATGCTGGTGGGGTCTGTGGTTGGAGGTCATTTGGGTAGGTCATGTTTTTCATTATCATTGAGGTAGTGAAATTATGTAACAGCGGTAAGCACTTTGCTGAAAATATAAAAGACATCAGTCACACAGGCTTCTAAAGATTAATTATGTACAAGCTTTTAGTGAAAGAGCTAAGAGTGAGTATTATCTATTTTCTGATTCACTTTTAAGTACGCATTAAATGAGGTTTACAAGGTATTAAATTTTATTTTGACAGATGCTGGGCTGTATTTGTTCTTAGTTACACTTTGACCCCTGGTGATAGGCCAGTCCATGGCTGGCTGGAATGGGGCTAGAATTGTTTTCATGCGCTTGTTTTATAATTCCTGTCTGTTTAAGCTGGCAGCCCCTGCCTGGGAGGATTCCAGCTACATGTGAGAACTAGAGTTTAGTGAAGTATGAATAGCACATGCCAGAACAGCAGATTACTGTTCAAACCCCAGCGCTACTGCCTGCTAATGGTGTGATCTTGGGCACATGTCTAAATGTTTCTGAGCCTCAGATCCTTCATCTGTAAAAAGGCAATATCAACATGAAGCTAAATGAGTTAGTGTATAGCAAGTACCCAACACATACTAAGGACTTTCTCAGTGTCTAGTTATTCAAATGGAGATACTCAAGTGGGGAAGTCCTCAGTGTCCGCTGAATCAACAGGGCCAGGAGTGGGTTTTGTTTACCTTAATGTTCTCTACGGAGCTCTTAAAGGTCGCAAATGTGAAAAGACAGGTGCTTGCTCAGACTCCAGAAGTGGTTTTCCTGGAACTAGATTTCTAGGTAGGATCTGCTGATGTAGTTAAAAGAATCGGAGGAACAGCGTGGAGTATGGTAAAGAGGGATCGGAGCTGGCGCTGTCTGTCGGAGGGACGGCTCTCAAGCAAGCCCCTCCTGATCGACACCTCCCTTGTCCTGATTTCCTGTTCCTGCACTACTGACCACATGCCTTTCCAACATCAGTTTGGTTTCCCAAGTCCGCTTCTTACTCCGGAAGGAACTCTTTCATGTGTAAACATTTAAACTTGGCTTTCTGGGGCGAATTAGCTTCAGGCAAGCTTGGATGGTGAGTATTCTTCCCAGGCTTCCCACATCACCCTAGTTTCAGATCCAGCAAGCATTCATTAAGAGCCTTTTATTTGTCAGGCGTTGGGCAAGGTGATTTCACCCATATTGTTTCTCCTCACGTCCACCCTGACTGGAAGCTATCACTAGCTTTCTTTTGCAAATAAAGCAATTGGGACTCAAAAATTTTAAATGATTTCCCCAAGGTTGCACAGCCCCTGACTCCCAAATTCAGTGAGATTTCTATAACAGCTGATTTCTATACTGACTCTATAGAGCTTGAATGTTTAACTCTTTAAAATCAGACTAGTAAACAGATTTTTTCCACAAAGGCCAGTTCTGATCAATTGATAGTGGCTGCCTGGAGTTAAGGACTCATAGGGGTTGCCCTGTGAATTTGTTTGTTGAGCAAGAATGTTGTGCTCCATTGGCCATATCTGGTGTGGATGGAGGAGGATGTCTGTCCAGCCTGCCCTTGACCTGAGGTTTCTGATCATCAGCCTCTACCTGTTCCACCCTCCTGTACCATCTTGGAGTCTCTTCTGATGAGCACTATTTGCCTGGGCTGTTTTCTTGCCACTTTAAAGGGTCTTGTCACCTTTCTGACTTGGCAAAACCATCTTTGTCTCTTTGCCTTCAGAAAGGATGCTGAGAGTCTGGGGCAGAGCCTCATTTCCTAGATATGGAATCTCATTGTTAGGCAATTTAGATACCCTAAAGTTATCACTAACTCACCCCATTATGTTAACCGAAAAAAACTAGAGAAAAATATTTCCAAATATATTGAGTTTATTCGGGAATAGAAAATAGAATTATAATCTGGAATGCACACCAAGCCACGAGTGCATTTAGTGAGAGAAGGGTAAGAGAAAGCTTTTATTGGCAAAAAGAGAGAGGTTCAATAAGCTGCTTGGAAACAGTTCATTGGTTTTGGAAGCTCAAAGCCAGATTTGTCATCAGTTCATCAGTTGAGATGCCATTATTGGGCAAGTTTCTTTCATGGCATCTTATCTGAATTACTGCAGTTCTTTTTTTTTTTTTTTCCTTTTTATCTTTTTTTGTCCGGCAACGGATCGCAACCCTCAGTGTCGCGCCCGTACAGGACCGGGACTGGCAACGGGATCGCAAACCTCGGTGCTGCGCCCGCACCTCGCTCAGCCAGTGAGCGGGAACCGGTCTGTATGTGGGATCCGAACCCTCAGCAGGAGCGCCGCCGCACTCCCAAGCGGCGCACTGTAGCAGTGCGCCACCGGGCCGGCCCAAATTACTGCAGTTCTAAAGAATGTCTAATAGTAAACCTTGCCACAGAGATATGTGCATACCTGCAAAGCAGGAGATGCGTGGATGGCTTTTAGGAAGTCCTTGGAAACAGTTCTTATCTCAGACAATCAAGCATGAGCTCCCCAGCCCTATTTTTCTGGGTC
The DNA here is from genome assembly GCF_000696425.1 of Galeopterus variegatus. Classification (NCBI taxonomy): domain Eukaryota; kingdom Metazoa; phylum Chordata; class Mammalia; order Dermoptera; family Cynocephalidae; genus Galeopterus; species Galeopterus variegatus. Next base: position 302,787 of record NW_007726826.1, read on the forward strand.
TGACAGAAAGTGATTTCATCAACTTTCACCATCATATGGGCTTAGAAAAATGAGTCAGAAGTGAAAACTTGATACTTTACTTCTGTGCACCGGGAAGCCCTTCTGTAGTCCCCTCTTCCCTAGGGGGGGTCTTCAGTCTACAGGAATTCTTAGGCAGGTCACACAGCAGCCCAGCTTCCTCAGACTGAATTGGACAGACCCAGAGCAGTAGCCCTCAAACTTTAGTCCCATCAGAATCACCTGGAAGGACTGTTAAAAAACTGATTCCTGGGCTCCACTCCTAGAGTTTCTGCTTCAGGCAGCCTGGGTTGAGGCCTAGGAATTTGCATTTCTAACATGTTCCCAAACAGGCCTGTACTTCTGATTTCTGGACAATACCTTGAGAAGCACTGGCCTGGAGAGTAACTTTCTACAGCCCCTTTAGAGCATGGGCTTGTGTGTGGAGCTGGCTGGTTAGCTCAGTTGGAGTGTGGTGTTGTTATTACAACAAGGTCGAGGGTTTGGATCCCTTGAACTGGCCAGGTGCCCCCCCCACCAAAAAAAAAAAATTATAGGTGTTGTTTATGAGTGGTCAGTTTTTCTACCTGTGGTTAAGGGATTTTTTTCCCTCAAATACTTAATGATCATCTCACACAGCACTGCCTGAGGGAAATTTAGAGGAATATAAAGGCTTGTTCCTGAGGGACTGGGGAGTCTAGTTTGAAATCAGTAATTGCGTTGCTGTGTAAAAAAGGACTGCACTTACCCCTTAAAATGGATGTGGCAGAGCAGTGACTAAGTCAGGGGAGGCCTCCTGAGGGAGGTGATATTTGAGAGGAAACTTGAGCATGAAAATTTGTTGGCCAGGTGTGCAAAGGAGAGAAAAGAAACTCAGGGAGTAGAGACTATAGACAGGGCCTGGAGATATGGCACTAGGCTGGAAAAAAGGTTGTTTGTCCTGAGAACTCCATTGTGGTTCTGATATGAAAAGAATATCAACCTGTAGTAACAGTGATGGAATTCGGGTGCTTATTGTGTAGCTGGTGCTGTGCTAAGCATTTTACTTGCATTGTCTCATTTCATTCTCATCCCCATCCTACTGGGGTGCAGGTGCAACTGTAATCACCATTTGTGTTAGTTTGCTAGAGCTGCAGTAACAAAGTACAGTAAACTGAGCTGACAATGGAAGTTAATTGTCTCATAGCTCTGCAGGCTGGAAGGCTGAAATTAAGGTGTCGGCAGGGTTGGTTCCCTGCAAGGACTTTGAGGGAAGGATCTGTTCCAGGCCTCTCTCCTTGGCTTGTAGATGGTCGTCTTCTCTCTCTGCCTGTTTACATTATCTTCCTGCTACTCATGGGTCTGTGTCCAAATTTCCCCCTTTTATCAGGACACCAGTCATTTTGGATTAGGGCCCACCGTAACAACCTCACCTTGACTTGATCACCTCTGTAAAGACTCTGTCTTCAGATAAAGTTACAGTCTCAGGTATGTGGGATCAGGATTTCAACATACGAATTTTGAGGGGACACAATTCAACCCGTCACACCCTTTCACAGATGAAGAAAGGGAAGCTCAGAGAGTGTAGGTAAGTTGCCGAAATCACACAACCCTTAGGCCGAAACATACAAACCTGCCATTTTTGTAGGTCAAAGCAGTTGAATGGTGGCAGTGTTACAAAGTTAAACCTAAGAAGTAGCAAACGGGGGCTCGTGGAAACCCAGGTCTGTCTGACTTCGTAGCTGTGCCCCTTTACCCAGTGCTCTCCTGGCTTCTTGCATTTGTTTGTTTGTTTGTTTCTGTCACATTTCCTTTTTGGTTCACTGAGCAAAGCAGTGTGCTGGAGATCAGGGTACCAAGCTGCTAGTCTGCTAGCTTCAGGTTCTTGAGTTTTGGATGAGGTATTCTTGTATCTCAGTTTCCTATCTTATTTGTTATAATGCTATTTATTTGTTACTATTTTATTTATTTGTTATTTATTACTTGTTATTAGAATATATGAAGCATTTAAAAATTACAAAATAAATGGGCTATATTTTTCAAAGTGATGATGCTCTTTTTTTTTGCTTTTAAAATGTTAAATTCCTGTATATACATAGATTATGTAAGTATAAATGTCCCATTCTTAATTTCCTTCCCAAATCAGCCTAAATGTTTGTAAATGTGTTAGCCCAATGATGTGTTAGCCGTTACTTAAACTTGTATTTACTTGGAATTATTTGTGCATTTATTTAGAATTGTTTCAGCATTCAGGGATTTAAGCAATTTAACAATTGTCCAGCCATGGAGATTTCAGACAAATAGTTCTTTTTTTTTTTTTTTTTTTTTTTTTTTTTTTTTTTTTTTTTTTTTTTTTTTTTTTAAAA
>NW_007726826.1:305283-318142 GCF_000696425.1 Galeopterus variegatus
AGTTTTTTCAAATTTCAGGGGTATAATGATTAATACAAGTGTTCAGAGTGAGAAATTTTGAATAAATTTTTTTTTTTTTTTTTTTTTTTTTTTTTGTCTTTTGTCTTTTTTTTCCGTGTCCGGCAACGGATCGCAACCCTCAGTGTTGCCCCCGTACCGGACCGGGGACCGGCAACGGGATCGCAACCCTCGGTGTTGCTCCCGCGCCTCGCTCAGCCAGTGAGCGGGAACCGGTCTGCATGTGGGATCCGAACCCTCGGGCAGGAGCGCCGCCACGCTTGCCAAGCGGCACACTATCCAGTGCGCCACCGGGCCGGCCCTCAGACAAATAGTTCTGTCGGTACCTCCACAATAATTTTGTTATTTTCCTCTCTAATTAAAATGAAAGAGCATTGCTCCAAATACTTATTTACAGAGTTTGTCAGTTTAGCAATTCAGGTAAGCTTTCATCATGAGAAACTGGTATACTATTTAAGCAGGAGAAAAATAAAAACAAGAGGGGTTTATTCTTACTTTCTAATTAGAGTTAAACATGTTTTCCAAACAAAAATTAGAGCACATGCTTTACTCGTGAATTCAAGAAGACAGAGTGTGGGCCATCTGGCTTATCCCTGGAAATCTGAGATGTCTGGACATCTTAAGTATAGCACATAGATGAGTAATTCTTGAGGTAGGTTCTGAAACATAAATTTAATTATACCCTGCATGTTTAAAAGAATCCAGAACCTAAGAATTAAAAGATGGCCCAGAGCCGTCGCTCTCTCTGCTTTTCACAGCCAAGTTTCTTAAAGGATTCTCTGTGCCTCTTATCCATTGTCCTTGCCGTCACCTGCCCTTGTTGCCAACACTTTCTCCACCGATGCCAGCCACATAGGGGTCCAGTAACTGGTTTCAGGTACTCTACAGGCTAGCACGGCACTGCCTGAGGAAATTTAGATGGATAAAGCCTCCTCCCCTAGGGAGAGCTGCAGTCTCATGGGCGTCAGCGGTCACTTTGCTGTGTTCAGCTGCCAGTGTGGGGTTCCTGGTACTTTGGCTGTGTGGGTGAAACCTAGAGGCAGCTTATTTTATGATTCCCATTTAACCTGTAAAACTGAGATGAAGAATTTACCCCTAGTGTCTGATTGGGGCGAGGGGCATCATTGGAGCTTCGTTTTGGTGTTTTGCTCATGTCAATTGAAGTTTGGTGACAGCACTTTTCAGTTCAGACAAAATTTTGATCCATTTGAGGTAATTTGGTTGTGTAGTGAGATTAGGCAAAATACCCTGGGCAGGTTTTCTGCCCACTGGACCACTTACTCAAAATTATTTGATATTTGAAAAAATTACTGATTTTTGAAAAAAACATACACAGTTATTTGATTATAATTATTGTTGCTATTTGGTATTGATATTTGATATATAATGATTGATTAAAAAAAAACAAAATAATGACACATATATAAGATTATTTTCACTTCAAATCTTTAGTCTAGTTGCTAAGATAACTAACTTCGTCAACACACTTTGAAGCTTTAGAATATGTTAAAATCGTCTCTTCTGATGGTTTTAGTGCAGCAGAATAAATATGGTAAGAAAGAGGTACGCTTTCCCAAGACCTAGGGCAAGAATCAAAATACTTTAGCAACTGGAAAATGGTTCCAGCAGAGGCAGGACTAGATCAGGAAGAGAGAAGATATGTAAAATAAAGTATCATTGAGAATAATTAGCTAGGTTCTGAAAAAAATACATAATAGAAAAACACTCTAAATGGTTTAGTGTTTAGAATGTAAATCTCAAGGAGCTCTGAATCTTTTGGAAATAAACCTTATTGATTTGGTTTAAAATTTTAGATTATAAAATTTTTTAAAAATTTAAATTTAGATTATATTTAGATTATAACTTTAAAAATTTAGATTTAAAAATTTAGGTTATAACTTTGGAGGCAGGAAAAGCTGGAAGCCCCATACATTCCTGAAATTGAATGAAAGGATTTCACTCTTGTGTTTAACCTGGCCCTCGCACCCCAGATTAACAAAGAATTTGATGTGCCTTCTGTAATATTCATTATGGCTCCCTACCCTGTTTGCTTTTTTTCATTACTCTAGTAGGAGTGTGGGAAAGTAGCTTGACGCCGCCACTGTCAGACAAGATCATGGGACTGAAAGGCTCAGAGACAAAAATCAGATGTTCCAACCACCCAATTTATTTAACTTAAAAACACATAGTGTGGCTGGCTGGTTAGCTCGCTTGATTAGAACATGGCGCTGATAACACCAAGGTCAAGGGTTCGGATCCCCATACTGGCCAGCTGGCCCTCCCTTCCCACCCACCCCCCAAAAAAGAAAAGAAAAACACACGGTGAGAAGCAAAGGGAAAGAGACAGGGCCTGTTCACATAATTAGGTTAGGATACAAATGGGGTGAAAGATCCACACTTCTGGAACCCTGTCTTTGTAGTGTTCTCTCTGTGGTGTCAGTGTTTCCTGCTCATGGTATGGTCACAAAGACCAGAGTTGAGGTTGAATAAGCGGCTCAGCAGATAGAAGCCAAAACACGCTTGCTCTTTCAGCGGGATGCAGGGCTATGCCTGGCCAACAGCTGTAGCTCTTTGATGATCTGCATTTTATCTACATTTCAGGGCACAGTATATGTGGGGCCAGAACTGAACATGATGGGTGTCACAAATGGGTGATAGATTAGAGATGACATAGCTGGCAATCTGGAGGTAATGTGAAGTGGGCTTAATAATTATTAATATTTATGAGGATTGGCTGGTTTGCTCAGTTGGTTAGAGCTGAGTGTTATAAAACCAAGGTCGAGGATTGGGATCCCTGTACTGGTCAGCTGCCCCCCCCCAAAATTAATGAAATATCTATTATTATAACAGCAATATAAATAGTAAATTATGGGGAAAATATCATTACATATAGATAAAATTACAAATTAAATGTTTATTAAATTTATTAAATGTTATTAAATATTGTAAAATTTAAGATACCTTCTATTTATAAGAGAAACTCTCATTTTTTTCAATGAAGAAAATGAGGATCTATGTAATCTATATGTAATCTATATTTAACACACAAATACTCCATTTATTGTTTTTCTTTAACATGTCTTATAGGTTACTAACTATCTACACTTACATCTTGTGAGTTCTACCTGATTCTTACAAGCTTAATGTTTCATCACTATCTACACTAAATAAATCTTAGAAGTTCCATTCATCTGATTTTTTTTCTCGTCCTCTATAACGGTTTTAAAAAGAGCTTCAAATAAAATTATTACTCAGCCAATTATGATACCTTTATGCAAATGGATATTAGGCAGCTAAAAAAATGATGATATAGATCCATATTTCATTAAAAAAAATAGTCAAGCAATATTCTCATGTAGAAATAACAGGTTGTGAAATATGTCTGGTGTATACCAAGTATACACCCCAGGTGTATAAAGTTGCATACACAGGTAAGTATCTACATGCTTACCTGTGTAGAGAGATATCTAGAAGGGTGCTCATCCAATTACTAACAGTAGTTGGCTCTGTATGGTGACATTTTAGTTGCATTTTTCTACTTTTTTGTGATCTACTGTATGATTTGAGTAAATAAACAAGTATTTATATAAAAAGTGTTGAAATCCAAATGTGTGTGTTTATTAACATATGTGTAAATAAACATAACAAAAAGAAATGTAAGACCATACCCTTTCTTTTGTAAACCAAGGACAACCAGTTTGCAGATAATTATTCTCTAACCTTCAAAATGTTTTACCTGCCCTCAAAATTATAATCTTCCTGTCTTGAGTTACAGAATTGTAACAGTGTTCAGTCAGCAGAATTTCCCAAACCTCTCCAGTGATCACATGATGAGCATCACCTGGGGGTGGATGCCAAAATATCAATTCCCCAGATCCCTTCTCAGACCCCCTGAATCAGACTCTCTAGGGATGGACCCTGGATGCTGTTTTTAACATGTGCCTCAGGTGATTTTTATCATCAGAGAAATTTAGGGCACCGTTCTTCAGAACCGTAAATGTTACACAAGCCACATTTTCCATTTTTATTGAACGTCTCCTGGAAGTGCCTTTTCCAGGCTCAGCTTCCTTTGTTTTAAGGGGCCCATGCTGATTTTCATGGCTGTCCTGGAAAGCTATTTGTTGGCAGCTCTTTTCTAAGGTCACTTTCGGGTCTGAAAATTCTTTGAGAAGCCAGGAGACTCTTGAACAACTTTAATCAGTGTTTATCAGGGATACTAAATTCTTAGGGGTAATGGATTCTGGTGATAATTTTGTAAAAAAAACAATTCAGGTGTTGCAGAGGCCCCTCCAGTTTTCCTGAAGGACTCGAGTATTTTTTGTGGACAGTCCCCTGGGCCTCTCTCACCTTAGATTCACTCCCTTGCCTGTAAGAGGAAGGTATTTTTACTCAGTGACATTTTTTACTTACTAAGTTGTTTTTCTTAAAATATTTTTTAGGGAAAGGATGCTCCGAAATGCAGTTAATACAACAGAGTCACATTTGAATCAGGATTCTAATTAACTAGCTCACTGGCGAGCATCAAATTGTATTTATGGCATTTCCCTTTTCAATATTTCATAGGAAGAATTTCATAAACTTGTTCCTCTCTGAAGTGCAGTTTCTTCATCTATAAAGCAGACACAATAATACCAAATACACAGAGTCACTGTGAGGATTTACATTAAATGACTTAATATAGTATATCAAAAGTTCTTGGCACATGATGTGCATTTAATCAATCATTGTTTATCAGGGTCTCTGTTTTTGTTTTTGTTTTTTTGTTTGTTTGTTTGTTTGTTTGTTTGTTTTTCCCTTTTTGTCTTTTTTCGTGTCCGGCAACGGATCGCAACCCTCAGTGTCGCGCCCGCACCGGACCGACTGTTTTTGTTTTTAATGGAGGGTTAACAGGAGGATTCTGAAAAGAGTGTGGCTTTCATATACTCTGCAATGTAAACAGTAGTAAAATAATAAAAGCTGTCGTATCTCAGCACCATGCCTCTGAGGACCCAGGGCATCCTGCCAAGAAGGAAGAGTTCCTCCACACTGCAGAGCACTCTTCCTAGCAGGGTCTGTCTGGAGTAGACCATGTTCCAACAGATGCTTCTTGGCACTCCAGGGCTGGAGTTGGATTATGCTCCACCTCAGCCCCTTCTCGGCCAGGCTGAGTTCCCCCTTGGCCTCTGCCACCGGGCCTGAGCACACCCAGACCAGCCCTGTAAGTCACTAGGAGCCTAGCCTACAGCCACCTCCTTACAACCCAGAGCTCTCCCCAAACACCAGCCTACAGCTGTCTCACACTCATAATCCATCTAGGCCACAACTGACTTGGAATTGCACAGCTAATTCTTTTGTCAACTTTGTGGCCAGCTAAACTCACTGTGCCCAGAAACACTGCCAAGTTCTTAAACCAGGAAGAGGATGCCAGGGTTTGGGATTTGTGCCATTGGCAGGTAGTGGAGAGGGACAACAGAAAGGCACCAACTATTGAGAACATTCTCTTCCTGTAAGTCTGACTACCTTTGCACTTACATCTTTTCATTGTAGTACTAACAACATCCACACCAGTGTTTACTACTGCTGCTGCTGCTACTACCACTACTACTACTACTACTACTACTACTACTACTACTACTACCACCACCACTACTAAAGTAGAGAGAGAGACGTGGGTAATAAGCTCCTTTGCTTTCTTTGGCCACTCACCTTTTCCTTACAATGCCTCTCTAAGCTTTCCTTACCCTAGCCAGACCACCCATTGGCCCTCACCTTTTCATACCCCTGCACTGTGCTCTCAAAGATACTTGTTTTATGGTAAACAAAACACTTAACTGGATTCCACCTCTTTGCTTTAACTAAAATTTGGCCCTCTCCTGAGGACATTGCTGCCTGGTAGCCACCTTAAGGGGAATGCTTCCTACTTTGGACAGAAAGTGAAATCTAAGCAGGAGATGGCTCTGTGGTCCAGGGAGAGAAGCTAGAACAAAGGCTCTGCGGCAGAAATGAGCCTGACAGGGTCTCAGGAGCAACAACCACAAAGAAGAGACAGTGTCACTCTAGGCAGTGAACTTGGGAGAATACAGTATGAGCTGAGCTTGGAGAAGGCAGTAGAGTCAGGTCATGTAGGTCTTGGAAGCTGTCATAGCTCAGGATGCTTCAACAAAATACCATAGATTTATGGGATACTTAAATAGCAGACGTTTTTACTTCTCACCATTCTGAAGGCTGCAGCTTTTGCCGGCTCCTGCTCCACGTGCTCAGCAGCTCCAGCCTTGAAGCATTCAGGGCTCGAAATGGTGGGAGCAATCCTTTCTTTCTCTCATCATGGCTTCTCCTGCCTTCATGCACTCCGTAGGTCTCTCCTTCTCTTCCCCTGAGCTCTAGTGGCTCCAGCTTGGCTGTCATTGCTTTTTTTTTTTTTTTTTTTTTTTGTCTTTTTCCGTGTCCGGCAACGGATCGCAACCCTCAGTGTTGCCCCCGTACCGGACCGGGGAACGGCAACGGGATCGCAACCCTCGGTGTCGCTTCCCGCGCCTCGCTCAGCCAGTGAGCGGGAACCGGTCCGTATGTGGGATCCGAACCCTCGGGCGGGAGTGCCGCCGCGCTTCCCAAGTGGCGCACTATCCAGTGTGCCACCGGGCCGGCCCTGTCATTGCTTTTTAGTAGTTGTAAATTGGTTGATTTGTGGGAGAGAGTGATGCTAGGTACCGTCTATTCTGCCATCTTGACCATAAGCTGAAAATAGCTTTTAGTAACTATGGAACAATGTAAATAGTCTTACTTTAGTTATCTACTTTACTGAATAGAAGAATGTCTGTGTGAAAATTTTCACTGTTCTTTGCAACACTAAAATGTAAATACCTGGATGTATTTGAAAAGTGGCAACCTAGAACAACTTTCTGCTCTTTCCACATAATATTAAAATATGAAATGATCCTGAAAACAGTCTGCAAAGTGCTTATCAGTGAACTAGAAAGATATTGTTTCCAAAGATAAAGCCAGAATCTTTAGTTGCCTAAAAGATGGAAGCAGGCTTGGGAGTTTTTCTAGTGGTTTATCGTGTGTTCATCTTTTAGTTTATGTGTTTCTAAGTACTAGAAGATAGTTTGAAAATAATGTGCTCTCTTTGCAATCTTTACAAACCTATGAATGTTATAGATAAGGCAAACTTTGTTCAATCTTATCATATTTCTAGAACCATCGTAAATTTGAATGAGGGGCATCTCCATTGAGAAGTCGATTATTCTGGGGGATGGGGTATCGGCAGGAATATATGGTATTAGAAGCAGTTCAAATACAAGCAAGCAGTCCTTTAACTGGCTGCTTAGTATTTGGGAAACTAGGTAGCTAGTCAACCCCGCATCCCCCAAAAAAAATGAAAAAAGAAAAAAGGAAGAGTACTTTAGCAAACTTTCAAAGTGAAGAAGAGTAGTACAACATACTTCAAAAATTCATGGAAAATAGAATATAAAGAATATGAATCTTTCTGTACACTTTTTAAAGTTCCCTTGTATATAATAACTAAAAGTGAAGGCATGCCAAGCAAAGCAGAACATTAGATGCCACTGCCCTGGATGTCATTTTGGGGGTCAGGGAGTGAGGTGGTTGCTCATAGAAGGAGTGCTGCCAGTGAATACGGGTGGTAGTGGGCAGTGGGCACCGCTGTGCAGACTGAGGAGGGTGGGAGGGGCCAGGAGAGCAGACGCAGCCACCAGGAGGGTGTGGGAGTGCCAGGCCTTTCCTCCTGAGAAGTGTCAGGTCCCTCTGGCAGGGTTGGAGCTGCAGCCTCAGCACTTCAGTCACACCTGGACTTGAGCAATTCCTGTGACTTGTCATCATTTGTTTACATGTCTTTCTCTTTGTCACACCGTGAGCAGCCTCCCTGTTATATATTGTCCTTATCTTCTCTATATCTACCCCAGGGTCCATGGTAGGCATTCAAAAAATGTTTGTTGAAGAAGAGTGTCTTTATGATTCCAGTCTGCCATTCAGTGAGCAAGTCAACTATATTGCTGCATTAACCTGTGAACTTTTTCATGTTAATTTTCTTTGCTCCCAATTGAAAATACTTCACAGCCTATTGCAAATATGCAAAAAAAATCATGGAAAAATGGAATTAAAAGAGAATACAAATCTCTCCATTAACTTTCTGAAGACCCCCATGTATATACATATACATTGTATATGAGGATACTTCAAAAAGTTTATGGAAAGATTCATATTCTCCTTTCATTCTATTTTCCCACGAACTTCTTGAAGCACCGTGTGTGTGTGTGTGTGTGTGGTGTGTGTGTATGTGTGTGTGTGTGTGTGTGTGTGTGTATCCCAAATCTTAATATTTTTGAGGAAATATGACTAAAAGGCATTTGGTTTATCACATTTATTAGAGGTCGTCTGACCCACCTGTTTCAGAAAACTTATATATTGTAATACACACTGAAAAATGTTGGAAAAATACTTGTCTGTTACACAAACAACAATTTAAAAAGAAAAGTGGCCTGAATGGTGAGCTCAGTTGGTTAGAGCGTGGTGTTGTAATACCAAGGTCAAGGGTTCAGATCCCTGTACAGGCCAGCCACCAAAAAAAAAAAAGAGAGAGAGAGAGAGAAAAGTATACGCACAATTCTTTTTTCTCATCAAATCATTTTTCTTATATACTTTCCAATACTTCTATATATTTTTCATAATTTCATCATTGTTGCCATCATATATTAGATAAAGTTTGTGGGGTTTTTTGTTGATAATTATATCATTATTCTCATTATTATATAGACTTCCTTATTCCACTTTTAAGTGATGATTTGCTATGCTGATTAACTTGATTTACTGTAATTAATAGCTCTCTATCATTGGACATTGATGGTTTCCGTCTTTCATTATTAGAAACAGGCATACAATGAAGTGCTGCCTCACACCCAGCCGCCCACTGTAATCTGACCTCCAGTCCCATCTTTCCACTGAAACAGGTCTGGGCAAGATAAGCAGTGGTCCTCTACTTAATGAGCATCTTCGGCTTTTATCTTAATTGACCTCCAAGTTCCATGTTGTTAGCTACTCTCCCCTTCCTGAAATTCCTTCTTCCTTTGGCTTTTTGGACACTCTTCTCCAGGAGGTTCTTTCTTCCCTTTCTGGCAGTTTCTCTCTGGTCTGTGTTCCAAAGACTGGAGCTTGCTTCCTAAATATTGGCATTCCCAGGTTCCTGTCCTTAGTCCTTTCTTGCCTCAGTCTGTATCAGGTCTCTGAGTAGTCTCATCCCCTCCCATGACCTCAACTTTCATGATGCGTTGGTGATTTCCATATCTCTTCCTCCGTGCCAAATCTCTCTACCCAAATATTCATCAATGCCAACCACAGAGGAGATACTTGATAAATAAATATTTGTTAAATTACTGTACATCTCCACCTGGATGACCCATAGCCCTTAAAAATCAGCCCGTAACTAAATTCGTCATCCATCCTCAAGCTCCTCCCAAGATCTGCTCCGACTCCTGTGTTCTCTCTTTTGGTGAAAGCACCGTCATCACTTAGTTAACTAAGCCAGAAACCTGCAGTCATCCTAGACTCACTTCCCTCTTTGACTTCCCTTATCTAATCAGGCAGTCATCCAGCCTGCCGGTCCACTTCCTTGTTTCTCTTGAATCTGGCTCCCTTTTGTCTAACACTGCATAACTTCATAGCTAGGTCATCTCTCACCTGCATTCCCACAGAAATGCAGTTTTTGCTGGTCTTGTCATTCTTTCTGACACAAATCCATCTGCCAGAGTAATCTTTATAAAATGCCAATCTAATCACACTTCTGTGTTCAGAACACAGTACCTGCCTACCTGGGCAACCTCATCTCCTGGCACCTCAAGAGTAAGCCTGCTGTCTTCATTCCTTGCTTCTCCACATGTTATTTTTATTTTTTTATTTTTTCCTTTTTGTCTTTTTTCGTGCCCGGCAACGGATCGCAACCCTCAGTGTCGACGCCATAGCGGACCAGAACCGGCCACGGGATCGCAACCCTCGGTGCTGCTCCCGCCCCTCGCTCAGCCAGTGAGCGGCCGGTCTGCATGCGGGATCCGAACCCTCGGCGGGAGTGCCACCACGCTTCTCAAGCGGCGCACTACAGCAGTGCGCCACCGGGCCGGCCCGTCCACATGTTATTTATTCCCTTCACCTGGAAGTCTTTTTCCCTCTATTTGTCTCAAAGTCATTCTTCTTTAGAATGCATAAGCAATCCTTTCTCTGGAAAGCCCTTCCTAAACCCTATTCTCCCATTTTAGGAGCCCCCAGACCAACCTGAGCCTGCCAAGAATCTCAGCACTTACACAGTTTCTCATTGCTTGCTGATTGTCTACTGTAAGAGACTGAGCTCCCTGAGGCAGGATGTTGGGAAAATATAGGAAAAATGGTCAGGGCCCCTCAGATGTTCAGAATCAGGCCGAGCATTTAATGTAAACAGGCATATGCACTCAGGTATTCCTTGGTTATTGTCTAATGTAATTGCGCATGTGCACCCAGGTGTCCTGGGTTATGGACTTAAGTATAAGGATGAGTCACTCTGCTCCATGGTGCCTCCCATCCCTGGGATGCCCCCAGAGTGGGGGGCATGGGGAGGCCACTACTGCTGCTGGAGGCTGCTGCTAGTGCCCCCAGGACCGTCTGCAAGGCCACTGCCACTGCTGGACCTGTAAGCTGCTGCCACTGAGGAAGCTGAGGACTGAGCTCATGTCATCTGCCAACAGCTCCTGGAATCTTTCCCAATTCCCTAGCATGGACCTGTGTGTGAGGGGTCTGGGGACCCAGTCTGTACAATGGGTTTGGAGGGTCTGAGCCCTAGCTCTGACAATATAAATGGAAACTTAGTATAACTAAAATAATGAAACATTTTGGCTTTAGTTATGATTTGCCTTACTTTGCAATTGGCATCGTCGGCAGGATTACTTTACACAGGAGTCTGAGTATTTTATCAGAGGGTTGACAGAGGGGTTCAGTAAGTAGTACTTGTTGGATAAAAGTTCTTTGGATAAACAAATTCCAAGAGTGGGGTTAAAATGTGCAACCCCACATGTGAAAAATATATACTACTAAATTGCTTCTCCAGAGTTGTGTTGATTTATACTGCCACCAGCAAAGCCGGTGTATCAATCGAATCATGTTTTTCAACAACCATTTTATTGTGTGCTTATCTGTCAGGTGTTGTGCCAGAGAATTGTATTCTAGTATTTCATTATTAGAAGCAGCATAGTCCAATAGAACTTTCTGCAATGATAGAAATATCCTGCGTATGTGCTGTCCAATATGGTAGCCATTAGCCACATGTGGCTACTGAGCACTTGAAATGTGATTAGTGTGACTGAGAAACTGAATTTTCCATTTCCTTTAATTTCAGTTAATTTAAATTTTAATGTAAATATGCGCAGGTGGCAGTGGTCACATTGGACAGCACAGCTCTAGAGACCAAAAGGGATGCATTAAGCAGATATAATTGCTACATTCTGGATTCTTTTCTTTCTTTTTAAATGCTAGTGGTATAAGTTCACATCACTAAGGTGTGACCCGTTCACAAATGCTGTCATTATTATTATTAGTCAGCACCACCTAATTTGGGAAACCGAATAGGTGCTTAGATCAGTAGAGTAACACCTTACATCAGGAATACAACCAGAGTGTTTAAAGTTTGGAGATTTGAGGTCAAGTGAGAAATGTTACAGTGCTTTTTATTCAGAAGCAAGGCTTAGCTACTGCAAAGGAGGCCAGAGACATATAACACTTTCAGAGAAGCATCTGCAGAACTTGTTTTTCCACATAAACTGCCAAACTTGTTTTGATTAGGCAGGAAGTGAAGCAACTTTTCAGGGAGAAAGCCCAGCATCTGTGTCTCTTCACGGGGGTGGACCAGACCTTTTACCTTCTACTTGTGAGCCTAGGTTGAGTTTTGCTTCCAACTTAAGAGAAAAGCAGCGTGGACAACGACTTATTTATTTAAAATATGGTTTTTTTTTGGGTTTCAAACCCACAGTTATATTTTTAACCAGTGTACCTGTGTGATTCTCCGAGAAACTTATTTATTTAGCGGCTGGCCCCTTTGGGGATTCAAACCCTTGACCTTAGTGTTATAACACCACACTCTAACCAACTGAGCTAACCAGACAGCCTTGACTCTCCGGGTAATTTATATGCTCCTAAATGAGACACTTTTATTTAAATTGTACAATTCTTTGTACATCGAGGACACTGAAACGAATAAATATACTGAGTGGATTAAGATGACTCCTGCCGGATAGGCATTTGTGACCTACTGGTAGCCTTTATCAGCTGGTGACGTGGGAGGAGTTTCGATCTGTTTATTGCAGTTGTTGGAAATGTGCCAGAGAGGTAACCTGGAGTTTATTGTCCTGAAAAGTCCCGTTTTAATATTTAATATGAATATCTTATATCAGCGTGCTTCCAAAAGCTCGTGGAAAAATTGAATTAAAAGGTATACAGATCCTCCTGTGAACATTCTGAGGACCTCTCGTACCCTCGGGATTCGGGTGAGCAGTTGTTGGGCTGAGAACTTTGGGGTGCAACACCGTGTGTGTGTTGGCCGGCCGGGCAGGCCGCTAGACAGGACTGAAAACTTTGGGATTTTCCTGGTTCCTCTCTTCGGAAAAAAACTGAAGTGCTGCCTGTGTGAGGCCCTAGGTACTTCTCTACAAAGTGTTCCTGCAGGATGCCCACGCGAGCCCCCGGGGGAAAACCCGCGCACACAAAGGCCAGCACCCCACGCCGGCTCCAGCACCCCAAACTCGCAGGGCTTCCCGGGGGCGCGCGCTCCGAGCCGGCCCTGCGGGCTCCAGTGCGCGCCGCGGAGCGAACCATCGGGCCGGCCGGGGGG
>NW_007726826.1:318477-358339 GCF_000696425.1 Galeopterus variegatus
CCGCCGCCGCCGCGGGAGGAGGGACAAAGGGGTGGGTCCCCGCGCTCTGCAGCCCGGCGGCCGGCGCTGCAGGTCGGAGGAGTGACCCGCCGCGCTGAGGGAAGGCGCCGCGTTCCGGAGCTGCGCGCCCACGCGGGACCCCCGCCCCAGATGCCGGTGCGAGGAGACCGCGGGTTTCCACCCCGGCCGGAGCTGTCACGTTGGCTCCGCGTAAGTGTCCCCCTGCGCCCCGCGGTCGGGAGAAGGGGCGCGAGCGGTTGCTGGGGGCGTGCGGTGGGCTCTGGCCGCGAGCTGCCCTCAAGTTATTACCCGAGGCGCTGTGGGAAGCTGGGATTGTCCCCCCCCCGGACGGGGGACGCCGGGGAGGGGGCTTCCCGGGACGGGGGTGATGGCGCGTGGCCTCCAGGGCTCCCGGATCCTTTTCTCTACTATCTGAAGTCACTTGGGCTTTGAAGTCCAGGAGAGGAAACTGTCTTGAACTCAGTGTCCTGGATTTCTGCCTTTGTGTTTCCTTCTCTGCTTAAAACCACACTCTCTACTTGATGTAAAAAGTGACAGGAGTGTGTACGTGAGAGAAAATGACAACTCATCGGAGACCAGACGCTCTTTTTTCTTTTCCACTGGCTGCCTCTGCAGTGTGAGTAGAAGTTATTTTCAGTAGGGAGTGGAGATGGGGTTTCAGAAGAAGCCACAAAAAGGGAGCGATGAATGCTTTCTACTCTGCTGTTGTCCCTACCTGTCACCAGTCTCCTTTTATTTTGACTTCATTTGTCAAGTTTCGGCTTTTACACAGTTGTTCATTTTAAGTTGTAAATAATCAGGAGTTCCGACTGTAGCGTTTTAACATTCTTGAAATGTGGACGAACTTGGGAGTGAGTACTCCAGGGCTTAGCAATGGAATACAGCCTCCCACCTCTATTTTAGCTTCAGGTCTTAGGCAGAGTCGTTTCCCTGGCAGCTGTCTGGCCTGAGTCATAATGGTTGTGGTTTCCCTGAAGTTCCCAGCGGGGAGTCATCCCATCACAGAAACTGCTCTGCCGTCGCACACTCCCTCCCTCGGCGTGGGGAGTCCCAGATGGGAGGGCAAGAGGCTCTTTTCCTTCAGGTCTCTAGGTGGCCTGTGCTGAGGGTGCTGACAATCGCTTTGGGTAGGCAGGTTCACCTTTTTCAGAGTGATTCCTGGAGAAACAGTGGGTAGGTAGGCACACCTGGGAAGGAGATCATTTTAAGTGGGAAATTAGTAGTAGTAATTGCATTTGTAGCAAAGTCCCGTTTGATATCCTGCCAAGGAGAATGAAATTTAATCATTTAACAAATTTTTGTGAATAATCCCACTTCATTGTGGGGAATACAAAAGTGGGTAAGAGCTTCTCTCTGCCACACAGTCTTGTTGGGGAAGGGTGCAAGTAATTAACCAATCCCATGAGTGTCGTTTAGAACTATGGACTCCCTCTGTGGAGAGTTGGGGGGGGGTGTGCTTTACTAACGCAACAGTGGATTTTGAGGTGTTTCTTGAGGTTTTTTAGAGCTACTGTCAGAGTTGGATGGAGGGGAGTTCCCCCCTCCCCCCAAATGCTGCTGCAACTTTTTCAGTACCGCTCAGCTAATACTCATTGAGCACCTAGGGGTGCCAGTCACTGTGAGGGGATACAAAGATGAAAGAGATTCAATCTCTGCTTTCAAGAGTCTGTTGACCTGAAAATTTTAGACTGTTTTAGACTCTGCAGTCTCTCTCTGGCGGAATTCCTGGGGCTGAGGGAGGGAATGTGCACTTCAGATGCACACTCTACAATACAGAAAGACGACAAAGGATGGGATTGTCCTGGATGCACTCCTTTCAGGGATTCTTGCTGGGAAGAAAGGGCATCTGAATAGATACCTCACAATGTAAGCCACTATAGAAAATGGGGCTGGTAATGCATCCACTTCACTGGGCTGAGTGATGACTGAAGAGATGACTTAGGAAACACCGGCATGTAGTGGTACTAAGTAAATGGTAGCTAGGTGTTCTGAATCAAAACTGGTGCTGAAAACTCTTAAGTGTTGGGTGCCGGGTTGATAAAGGAGGTGAGATCTAGAAGTACAGGTAGGAGGTACCAGGTAGGTGTAAGAGAGGAGTTGCTCGTACTCTCTTGAAAGGCCTTGAATACTAGTAATTGAACTTTGTGGGGAGAGGGAGTCATAGAAATCCTTAATGTATAAATGTCTCGACTTTTCCTACAAAGAAGTGAGTCAGTTTTCCAGTAAACATCCTACCCCTCCCCCTACACAGTAAATATTGCTATTTTTCAAGCACTCCTAGGCTTAAGACCCATGAATTTTTACATCACCCCTTAGGGAATCCATTCACAGTGACTTCTGCCTACATTTGTTTAACTTTTGAGCTAGTTTTTTTGTACATGGACAAAAAGTCACAGCCAGCCATTTATCTTCAGGATAAGTGGGAAAACTTTTTGAATTCCTCTGAATACAAGGGAGATGATAAAAATCCCCATGTTAACTTTTGAGTTTAACCAAGTTTTTTCTCCTTAAAAAGGTTGTCTTTTTGGGAGAAAGGTAAGTTCTTGAAACTAGGTGGGTCTACTTTAGTCCTGAGTACAATAGTATGTTCTTTAAATAGTAGTTTAAAAAGTCATGCAGATTTGGTTTGGGAGTGGCATGAGGTGTGGGTGGGGTGGGGGTGGGGTAAAGAGTTAGGAAGTGTTAGTAATCACCGCTGAAACTTTCAACCTACTTCTGTCAAGAATGAGCCACTGGGGAATTTCTTGCTTAATACCTAAAGCAAATTAAGCAGTTGTGACTACAGATTAGTTCATCTGTGTTGAGAGCTGATTCCCAATAAAATGCCTCATTGATCAGACTCTAAGCAGTAATCAGGGATCTGACAGTTGGTGGCCAGAAAGACCTTGGTGTTGAGAGGCATTTTCCAGTGAAGGTGATTTGGGAATGGTAATATCTGAGGGTGTGATTGCTCCAGATATGGGTGGTGGGAAGCAGAATGAATATCTCAGGTGTTTTACTGTCAGTCTCTTTATCCTAAATCCAAGAGTCAGGGCAAAAACATAGACTCAGAGATCAGATTAAACACCTATTTAGTGTGTTAAACATGTCAATGAGTATGTGAACTTTGTTAAGGTAAAAAAAACTAGGGCCTATTTCACTCCCACAGGAATTTTTGTGAAGCTTTTCAGCAGAAGCCCATATAGCTAGCAAATATATGAGGGTCTGAGGTGGCATTACCATTAAACTTTTTACTTGCTTTTTATTTTTTTATTTTGTTTACCATTGAACGTTTAAAAAAGACTATGTAATAGGAATGGTATTAAAGTTTTCAGGTACTCAATCCCAACATTCAGTATTGCAATAGGTAGTTCCAGTTTTGGATGGTACCTAGGAAGGCAGTTAATTAACCTTGTGTGCTGCCTACATTGTTGTGTGAGAGGCAGGATTCTGAGTTGGAAAGTGTTTACTTCCACTTTTTCCACTTGATTAGGAAATGCATTTCTTGAACTTGACAACTGACTGCTAGAGCCCCAGAAGCAATAGCTTCCCATAACAGTGACTGTTCCATTTGTTTTTTGGGGGGCAGGTTGGGGGGTGGCTGGCCTATATGGGGATCCAAACCCTTGTTATAACACTGGGCTATAACCAACTGACCTAACTGGCCAGCTTTCTATTCTGTTATTTAAAGGGATTAATGTCTCCATTTTCTATCCAGTCATTGCACCCAAAGCTTCACCCTGGATAACCTGTGAGTTTAGAAGAGAGACTAAGGACTATCATATCCAAAAAATGCCTAATCATTTGAGCATTTTCTCTGCTTTACTTTGCTTTCCTCAAAACATCGTTTTATAAAGTGTGGTATGCAGACAGACTTACAGATGGTACAAGGAGGGACATATTCTATTTTTCAACTGTTGTGCATGAATATTGTATGTTAGGAATAAAAAATGAAGTCAGCAACCAAATCCATTTATTTCATGGCTAGATTACTTAGAAAGAGGCAAAAAGAAGTATTAAGTAAAACAATGAGTTTGCTTTAAGAAAAATCGTAAACTGTGGGAGTGAGTAGTGTGAGGATAAGGCAAAAATTGTGAAGATAGCCCTTGACATCTTAGATTTGGGTGATACTGCTTAAAATATGAGTGTGAGAGTTAAGTATACAAAGTGGCTCAGAAAGGCCAAGAAAGTTGAATTTGATGGACTTTGTTTGTAAAGCATGTGCATCTTGGTGTTGTCCACCCATCTTTCTTACCTATGATTGCAGATGCTATATTTCTGAAGCTCTTGTAATGTCTGGCTCAATTCTCATTACTTTCTCTGCTTCCTGTAAGCCATTCTGCAGTTTTTAAGGTCTGTTTGTGTGACATTTTTGATTTCATAGAGTGATAGGGGAGGAAATATTTTGGCGCTGCTTAGGGACATCACTCTATCGAGTGAATCTTGCTCATGATCCTTTGAAGAATGTGCAAAGCCAAACAGCCTCAGATGTACATGCATTTAACTTTTAATTTTAATTTTTTCTTTGGTCTCAAAGCCATAGAAATGAACAGTGTACCCAGCAGTAAAGCAAGCAACGATTTAAAGAGAAGAGAGCCTGTGCATAAGGCAGGTAGCCATGGGGAAGCTAGCTCCGCATTTAACTTTTTAAAGTCTTTCAAAAGGGTGCCAATTGGAGGAATTGTTTTTTGCTTTGTTTGTTTTGATGGAGCTTATATTGGTCTATAAAATAGGCTTTAACAAGGATTCTGTAGGTAGAAAACAAGTAACCCTGCTGTGACCTAGAAAGATAAGCAGTTGAAATGCACCTTCATGGTAGGTGAATAAAACAAGGACAATAGAAAACAACTGTTTTAGTCACCAACATCTGTAATTGTGAGTATGCGCATACCATTTATGAGAAATCCTGTCTTCAATTAGTAACTTGTACTTTAATCATTTTAAATCAGTACAGCTATTTGTTTAGTGCCTCACCAGATAGTTGAAGTTAAATCAGGTCTTTAACCTTAACATAATGCAGTTCTCCTTAACCACTTACACATCATTGTGTATTACATACTTGAGAGTCATTTATCAGACTGAAGTAAGATACATTTTGTAATAATGAATATTTATTTTAACTTTCAGACTAATATTTAGCCTAATTAGAATATTTATGATTATGGTTTCTGTTTATTTTTCTCCTTTGATACTGTATGGGGGTGGCAGTAACATCAGTATGGCGAAAGCATAGTCTTGAGGGATCCTCTATGAATAAAATACTCATTTGTCTTTTAGGAAGCTGGACTGACCAAGTAATTTAAAATTATACCATTAGTCATGGCAGAGATCTTTGTTCACATCCTTGAATACAAATGTTTATGAAATCTTACCTATACGTGTATATGAACACAGACTTCAGAATTAATTAACATGGTAATTATTATTTCTATTGTAGACTTTAATCAGCCATATAAAATATATGCATTATGTTCACAGGGGAAAAATGACATCATCTTTGAAAACTTTAACTATAGTATGACACATCTTATAGATAACATGTATAACTGTGGGACTAAATACATGAGTTAGTGATAGGTCGGAAACATTGGCGGAAGAGAGTTATTGGGATAGTTAATTCTTGCTGGTAGTTCACATTTACTAGGCTGTAATGAATAGATAATGATTAAAATCTTGTTATACCTTTGCCATTGTATTAAAGAAAAGCTTTGATAGAGATGTGTGAATATTGTACATGCTTTAGATTTTGTCACTTGAGTTGAAGGTGAACAGGGGAGATAACACTTTCCCTAGTCATCAATAGAAATTAGTAGACTCTAGGGGCCAGCCCGTGGCTCACTCGGGAGAGTGCGGTGCTGATAACACCAAGGCCACGGGTTCGGATCCTATATAGGGATGGCCGGTTGGCTCGCTGGCTGAGGGTGGTGCTGACACCACCAGGTCAAGGGTTAAGATCCCCTTACTGGTCATCTTTAAAACAAACAAACGAAAAAGAAATTAGTAGACTCTTCTAGGAAATGTAGCCTCTAGGCCCTTTGTTCTTCTGAGGAGGAAATAATGTTCCAACTGTAGCTGTTTTTTTTTCCATTCCTTGAGAGCCATTTATCATCAGAGTATTAGGGGAAGTGTTCCAGGTTCTAGGTTGGGTCTCTTTTATGCCTCATATAGCAGAGATCCTGGGTGGAAGGAGTACAATGGGGAAAGGAAGAGTGAGGAATGTGTGCTTGGAGAAGCAACCAGCTGCTCTCAGTCCTTGGAAGACTGTTCCGCAATGTATCTGGCAAAGCAGAATGAAATTATTTGAATAAAT
Source organism: Galeopterus variegatus (assembly GCF_000696425.1). Lineage (NCBI taxonomy): Eukaryota > Metazoa > Chordata > Mammalia > Dermoptera > Cynocephalidae > Galeopterus > Galeopterus variegatus. Next base: position 324,788 of record NW_007726826.1, read on the forward strand.
TAATTAGCAATGCTAAATACATCTGTTTTTGAAGAGAATGAATCATTTAGAAGGAACTTCCTGGTGAACTCAGTTTTAGGAGCTGGGTTCCTCCCTCAACCTCCTTCAGTCCTGCGGGATCAGTTATTGCTTTCTTGCCTGTGATTGGTTAGTATGCACGTGACAGTATTTATTCTAGCCCTTATCACATCTGTTACTTGATGCCAACACTTTCCTTCAGCCACAAGCCCCTCCCTGATCTGAATCATCTTGGTAACCCAAGAAGCTGACAGGGCACCAGATCCATACACTAAGTGTTTATACATCGAACTGACTTGATTTGGGGAAGGCTTGTTGCATAAACTGGTAAGAATAGAAGACTAACTTAGAATTTAGAAGAGTAGATTCCTGGTATTTATATAGTTAGTGGATGATAGTTTAAGAATTACGAATAAAAATTCTATAAAAAATTGTAGAATTATATTCGGACCATTTTTGTAGTGGCATAGAAGCAGTATCAACTGTACCACTAATTGGGTGACTTTAGCTAAGTCTCTAGTTCTCAGTTTCTTTTTCAGAAAAGGAGTACAGTCATCCTTCAGTATCCATGGGGGATTGGTTCTAGGACCCCCACAGATACCAAAATCCATGTATACACAAGCCTCTGACATAAATGGCAAGTATTTGCATATAATCTATACACATCCTATCCTCTCTTATACTTTAAATCATCTCCAGATTACTTATAATACCTAATACAGTATAAATGCTAAGTAAAGAGTTATACTGTATATTTAGGGAATAATGACAAAAAAGTCTGTATATATTCAATACAGACACAATTTAAAAAAATTTTTTTATCTGTATCCACTGATGCGGAACCCGTGGATGTAGAAGGCCAGCTGTAGTTATATGAAGGGTCTTCAGAAAGTTCATGGAAGATCTGTATTGTCATTTAATTCTGTTTTTTTCACGAATTTGAAGTACTCTCGTATTTGATAGTCCCTAAAGTCTTTTGTGGCGCTAAAGATTCTGAGGGTTTTATGTATTTGAGTGTAAAGCCAAGAGAACATTCTAAATAATTTTTTTTCTTTTTTGTTGCTGGCCAGTACAGGGATCCGAACCCTTGACCGTGGTGTTATCAGCACCACCCTCTAACCAGCTGAGCTAGCTGGCCAGCCCCTAAATTTCTATTGGTTCTTATCATCTTAAAGTCCTTCTGTGCTCCTTAAACTATTTTTGTGTTTGTTTTCTTCCTTTCTTTTTCTTTCTCTCTTTGAAAAAGAGATCCAATATATTCTCTCTGAAAGGCATTTCTTTAAAAGACAAACTGGGAACCCAAGAATGGCTGATAGTTGTTTAGCTCCTGAAGTGATGGAAAGATCTATTATTCATTTGCACTTTAATTTATGTACTAGCACTGCCTGTGCGGGATTCTCTTCCTTATTCAGCAGCCCAAGCCAGCAGGCACAACCATCTTGCAGGGCTTCTTGAGAATCATTCTTCCTTTTCCTCTACACCCTTCCCAGTAAAAGCTGCATACTGGGAGCCTCCAGCACCCCCTTCTTTTCCCCATGGACTTATCTCCAGACACCCTGTTGTCTGTAGCATGAGCATGGAATGGGGAGGCAGACCTGCAATTGGGAGACCTCTCTGATTTGTTCTTCACAAGTGTGCTGAGGATGAGCGTACTGGTTACTGTTGCAAAACCTCATTGTTCACTACCTAGTGTAAAATCCCTCACTGTCACCTGAGTTTCAGTATCACTTCAGGCACAGCTGAGTTCTTCAGCATAACTTCACGAGAGAGCACTTTGCTTTCCTCGGGCCAGTCTGTTTAGTGTTTGGGTGAGTTTTAAGAGGGGAGAGAGATTTGTAGCATCTGAGACACCCATTGACATTTTCCAGAAATGGAACTGGAAACATTTGTGCTTTTCCTTCTGTGTTATGGTTAGAGTCTAAAAACAGGCAAGTGATGACACATTTGAAAGTGAAGAGGCCCCAGGTTCATTTTGAGTATTAGTGGCTGCCTTCCTAGCAGAGCCTAAATGTGAATTTTAATCAAAGGCCTGGGAGAAAAATTTAGTCTGCTTGTATTACTGAAGTGCATGGTTTAGCACATGACTCTGGGGAGTGAAGGATCAGGAAGAGGCAGAAAAGGTAGATTCAGTTTACCAACGACCTGGGGTTAAAAGTATTTGCCTGGAATGTTTCCATAGAGAAAATTTTCCCATAGAAACAGTGTTGTGAGGGCCGGCCCGGTGGCGCACTGCTACAGTGCACCGCTTGGGAGCGCGGTGGTGCTCCCACCGAGGGTTCGGATCCCACATACAGACCGGTTCCCGCTCACTGGCTGAGCGAGGTGCGGGTGCAACACTGAGGGTTGCGATCCCGTTGCTGGTCCCGGTCTGGTACGGGCGCGACACTGAGGGTTGCGATCCATTGCCGGACACGAAAAAAGACAAAAAAGGAAAAATAAATAAATAAATAAATAAAAAAGAAACAGTGTTGTGTAGGGTCTGTCCTCCAAAGCCTGCTTTACTTATAAAGAAGCTCTTTCTGTGTCATCATTCTTATAGTATTTTGTTGAAATATAATTTATATACAGTAAAATGCACAAATCTCAAGTGGAGGACTTGATGAATTTTTTTTTTATTGTGGTAAAGTACATTTAATATTAAATCCACCATTTTAACCATTTTAAAGGGTATAATTCAGTGGCATTTAGTACATTCACAATGTTGTGCAAAAACCACCACTATCTAGTTCCAGAGCAGGATGAACTTTTACATAAATGTATTCACCTGTGTGATTACCACCTGGATCAAAAACTAGAACTTTTCCCATCACTCTAAAAGGTTCTCTCTTGCTACTTTTCTGACTATGACCACCCCACCCACGTCTTCTGACTTCTCTCACCATGCAGTAGTTTTGCTTGACCTTGAGAAGACTCATATAAATAAAATTACCTTATGTCTGGCTTCTGTTGCTGTACGTATCCTCTGTGAAATCCATGTTGTTATGTGAGATTCAGTAGTTCTTTTTTTTTGCTGCTGAGTAGTATTCCATTTATATGAATTTACCATAATTTGTTTGTCTTTTCTTCTGTTGATGTCTATTGGTGCCGTTTTCAGTTTTTTTACTGTTATGAATAAAGCTACTAAAAAAAATCACATACACATTGTTTGTGGACACATGCAACCCAGTTCTCTTGTGTAAATTCCTAGGAGTAGAATTCCTGGGTCATGGGTTAGGGATATGTTTAGCTTTCATTCTGTCACTTTGAAGTCAAACAGTCATGGGTGTGAATTCTCCTGTCACTGCTTGCTTGACCTTAGGCAATTTACTTTTTTCTTATGTTTGGTTTTCTCAACTATAAAGTGGCATTATATACCCTATCAGTTAGGGTTCAGTCAAGATGGCACACGTCATTGTAGCTATTTCAAGGAGAAAGATTTAATACAGAGCATTAGATGCCTCCAGAACAATGGAAAGGCTGAAGGAGTGAAAACCGAGGGCCCACTGCTTTCGGATTTGCCCCACAGCAAGTCAGAAAGCTCCTGCCACCCCAAGCCAAGGCTTTCAGAAAACCCTCCCTGCCTCTCAGCCTCCGCGGCACTGAGGCAGGTGACATGGCAGGGAACTCAAAAGTGGCTGTAGAGCCTACTGCTGCTACTATAGGAAAAAGAGAAGCAAATGGTTTCTGCTTTCCTTCTTCCTTCCAGATCTTAAACACAGGCACCTCATTGGCAGAAAGAGCCTTGTTGGCAAGGGAGTTGGGGGCTTCTGGTCTTTGGGAGAAAAAGCAGCTAAGTGCCAGCAAATGAGAAATGGCAGAGATACCTCCTGGGGTTGCTGTGAGGTGCTCAGTAAATGGCAGTGGTTATAATTTATTATTTTCATCATCATTCCTGTAGAATACGATGCTGCTGCAGTCATTAGACAGATTTCTATACCTCATGTTCAGAATCAGTCCTTTGACATTAAAGTCACCTGTTGCCGTATGGGTGACACTGTAAGAGCTTCCTTTTGTATAAGGTGTTTCTGCATCTACTGCTCTGTGATTCCATGTCCTTTTCTATAGGAGTATGCTTGAGAAATTATCGTTTTCAAGCTTGCAAGTTAATGTGGACACTGAAAAGTGACTTAATTCTATGAACTGTTGCTTTGTGGTATAACTTTATGAAACCACGAGTGTTTTTTTTCTGAAGTCATTCTAATTTGTTGGTTTCTAATGAAGTAAAAGGTGATATATATATCTGCTTTATAGATACGCTCCTTTTTTTTCCCATCTTTAATTTCCTTTGTCTTTTGACAGATGAAATGGAAAGAGATTAGATTTTTAGCCTATTTAGTGCCTCAAATCTCAATGCTGACAGATGCTGTAGTCTACCAAAACATTTGGTAGTAGTATCTGTCCTGTTTCTAGTTTATTTTATGAAATATGAGGTATAATGTATTGCTTTTAAGACATTTAAAAATCTTGAATCAATTTTGGCAACATTTTTTCTGTAATGATATCACCCGTGGAAAGAGCTAATTTTTTCTTAACTTTAGAATACTGGTGAATCTTCTCACTCATTCAAATAATTTTCCCTGTAACTCTGACCTATGTTACTTACCAGGGACTTTATTACTGCTTTAATGTCGGTTAGCTAGCAACGGAGTGGCCAAGTGATTTATTGATGAACGTTTTAGACCTATACCTATTCCCCAGTTCTGAAGCCTCCTTGCAGAGAAAATTGATGTGTTATGAAAAGCAAATAATCTAAGTGCAAAGATAAGCATGACCAGTAACTTTATTTCAGCCACTGGTTTAGCAGTTATAGTGAGCTGGCTATTTGCAAAGCTTGCTTAGATTTGAATGTGCTAGTAATATATTGACAGATCCTATTTTATCTCTTTTTCTCCAGACTTTTGGTCGGCCAGGGCTAACAATGGATGTCCAAACAGTTTACAGTGGCTGATACAATTAACAAAGGGTTTCACTGTTTGGAGAGCAGAAAATAGAGCCAGAGGGGAACTTCTTATGGGCATTGACCTAATTCACTCCTTCGGCAAAAATGCTTGGTTTTAAGTATATATATGTATATTTTTTGATCCAGATGTCTATAAATATTGTAGATAGTAGTGTTACTATTTGAGGAAGGGACTGTGGTGTTTGTTGCTTTGTGTATTTTTGTGCAGTGCACTCTTTATTTTATTTTTTCCCTTTAAAAAATATCAAGTTATGGCTTGAACTGATATTCCACAGAAATTAGGGAATTAAGAAAAGCAGCTGAAATTGCATTGTCCTCCTCCTCGGTCCCTAGAACCTCCCCACCATTGGGAATTGGTTAGTCACCTGCTTTTTAAAGATAAATGTCTCTGTGGACTTTTCTGCTGAAAAATGTGGGGAAACAGCCCAGGTTAAAAATAAAATTAGTTCAGGCATTGCTAAATTTCTAAGTATTGTGTTTGTGATTTACTTTGTCGAGAAAACAGAAGCTGGCAGTGTTTTTGCTCTTTATTATTCCCACAGAGAGAATGTTTGCGGTCAGTACGCACCGCCTCAGAGAGTATCTCTCGCCTGTTAATAGACAGGAGCGAAGGAGCATACACGTCTCTGTTGGGGGAAAATCTCATTTGGCTTAGTAGTAAGCTCCAAGTAACAATTGCATTGTTGTTCTGAATTGTCTTTGAGTGTGATTGGATGATTAAATATAATGTTGACCTGATTGTATTATATCCCAACAATGAACTGTCCTAAAAAAACAGCAGTAACATATCACTCCAGACAGTCACCAGATTTACTCTTTTGGCTTTATATTTAGGATAATGATTTATGCAGTGAGGTGTCATACAAACTGAGATGCTGTCATTTTTGTCTGTCTCTTTAATCTGTTCCCACTTGGATTTGTTGGCTATATTAGTCTAGTTGACTACACGTCCATTATCTTGTAACAGCAAAAGCAACGTAAGCTTTTGATTGGGAAGAGCTTAATCAAAACGAGTGCTTGGAAACAGTGAACTGCAAGAATTGTCCTCAGTTAGATATAAATTTCAGTGCATGTGTTTGTCCTTTCAGAAAGAGCAGTGTGTTTTCAGTGACAGTCTAGATTCTGCCCAGTTTTGGATAGGGGATCGGTTTTAACATTTGGGGACTTTATTGTGAGCTCTTGAGGGCAGGTCTGGTTCTTTGCATTCCTAGGCCGGACATAGAATAGTTGCTTAGTAAATGAAGGAAGGTGAGAGGGAGAGAAAGAAGGTAGGTCCCAAAGGACTGGAATGTGATAAGCATGGGTGTGTATTCTCTCCCCTTTCTTGCAGTATCTCCTACCTCCCCAAAAAACCACTTTGCAAGAAGCTTGTAGATTCTTTGAACCTGTCACTTTGTGTTATTGGACCAAAAAATCTAAAATATGATTAATGGGGCTTATAGAACAGCTCTTACGCTGGGCCTATGATCTCTAGAAATATGAAGTGTCTTCAAAGAGTTCATGGAAAGATTCATATTATCTTTTAATTCAATTTTTCCATGAGCCTTTAAGTACCCTCGTAGTATGGGGTGTGTTGGGGGCAGCTCAGTTCTAGCTGAGTCCCCAGGTGTTCAGCAGAACTCCTGATGTTGGTGTAAAATCATGATGGAATCCACGAGACAAAGTAAGGTGGGGTCTGTTCTGCTCTGTGCTCTTGGTTACCTTGTCTCTAGTGAAGGTGGGAAATGAGGCCACAGGGCCGATGCAGTGCTAGACCCTTGGTACAAATCTCACTGAATTCTCCCAATCAGCTGGGGGTAGGTATTAACCCTATTTTATAGGTGAGGAAACTGAGGCTCAGAATTGTTAAGTGACAGAGAGGGAATCTGAGCCAAGGTGTATTTGACTAATTCAAAACCTGAAGCTTCTCTCAACTCCACCAGCCTCTGTGTATTAGTCCGTTTCTGTTGCTTATAACAAAATACACAGAACTGGATAATTTATAAAGAAAACAAAATTTATTGCTTACAGTTTCTGAGGCTGGGAAGTCTAAAATCCAGGGAACGCATCTGATGGTGGTGACAGTGTCCCCTCACATTGCCAGATGGTAGAAGCAGAGAAAGCAGAGAGACTAACCTCCTCATTCACTCACTCTCTTTTTAAAACCCTCCAAACTATTCCCCTGACCACCATTTTTAATCCATTCACTATGGCATGGTCCTGCAATCTGATCATCTCTTCAAGGCCTCACCTTTCAATTACCGTAATAGGATTTCCCATCCTCTTAACACTATCACAGTGGGAGTCAAGTTTTGGGGGCACACTCCAAGGCACTCTGCTTTTCAGAATCAGACTGGCAGAGAAATATGGGGAGAAGCTAAAGGCCATCTGTTGGTTTTTAGTTTAAGCATTATCACTGAAAGTGAACAGAAATTTTTTTACTCCCAGGGAATCAATAATATATTGATGTTGTTAAGAGATGTCTTTATTTATCAGAGACCTCTGTGTGTCCGTTAGCGTAGGAGGCCCCAGAGACTCTAGAATGGGTAGGTAGCACACAGCCGTACGGGGACGTAGATGTGACATATACAACTGCCTAACATCACAGTTTTATTATAGAAATATTAAGACTATGTCTTGTCAAGTGAGAGTATACTTCCTTCAAGTTCCTAACCTCTAGGTAGAAATGTCTGTGTTATCCCATCAGCTCCTCCTCCAAAGAACTACTGTTATTAATGTCAGGAAATGCTTGTGGCTACAAAGCACATGGGTTGTGGAATGAGAAAGAACAACTTAGATATGCTGTGTTTGGGAATTTGCCCGTTGAGGCTCAGAATTCCATCACAAGTTTCCTTAAGGCCAAAGTACATCTCTTAAAAGATCAAATACCTCCAGAAAGTTTAGACTATCAGACACTTACACTTTAGTGTGAAGTAGACCAGTCAGCTTTTTTCTAATATCTTGCTGAGACCATATACATTGATACTTGTACAGTGAGAGTTTTGACTGGGGATAAAGATGAAGAGGGGATTTTGAAGGCAGAACATTTTGGTGATGGAGCATATATTATGGAGTACCAGGTATTAGCCTTGGGACAGGGTGAGGGGAAGAGGACGTTGAAAACCAGATCAACCAACCCAAGGAGTAGAAAGAGCTGGGAAGGTTCCAAGTATGAACGTCATTTCTTTCCTCTCCCCCTGAAACCTTATTAAGGGTGCTTTTGTCTCCATGGCCTCACCACGTGGCTTTCTTCCTCCAGCACCTAGAATTGATGGGTTAGTTGAGTCTCCATGGGCAGTCACTACTTAGAATGTTGACTCTTGGGCCGGCCCGGTGGCGCACTGGAGAGTGCGCCGCTTGGGAGCGTGGCGACACTCCCGCCAAGGGTTCGGATCCCATGTGGAGACCGGTTCCCGCTCACTGGCTGAGCGCAGTGCGGGTGCAACACCGAGGGTTGCGATCCCGTTACCAGTCAAAAAAAAAAAAAAAAAGGAAAAAAAAAAAAGAATGTTGACTCTTGGGCCGGCCCGGTCGCGCACTGGAGAGTGCGCCGCTTGGGGGCGTGGCGACACTCCCGCCAAGGGTTCGGATCCCATGTGGAGACCGGTTCCCGCTCACTGGCTGAGCGCAGTGCGGGTGCAACACCGAGGGTTGCGATCCCGTTACCAGTCAAAAAAAAAAAAAAAAAGGAAAAAAAAAAAAGAATGTTGACTCTTGGGCCGGCCCGGTCGCGCACTGGAGAGTGCGCCGCTTGGGGGCGTGGCGACACTCCCGCCAAGGGTTCGGATCCCATGTGGAGACCGGTTCCCGCTCACTGGCTGAGCGCAGTGCGGGTGCAACACCGAGGGTTGCGATCCCGTTACCAGTCAGTAAAAAAAAGACAAAAAGGAAAAAAAAAAAAAGAATGTTGACTCTTGGTTCTCAGCTCTGCTGTGACAAATGGTAGGCATATAGTTCTGACCAGATTCTAAGGTGGACTTCATAGTGTGCAGTGGAAACTTCCTTCTTTAAAAATTTCTTCTAAAGCAGATGTGGGTGCCACCTCCTCAGTGTCTTTTTTTGAGGATACACAAACTTCATCCCAGCTTGAGATCAGGAACCAAGGTGCTTTACCTCCATGTCCAACATGTTTCTTCCAAAGACGTGTTGATAATATTAACAAATGTGGTTAATTCTCTACTCTGAGGATTATCTGAAGCAGGATTTTGATCTCAGGCAGGGTTCCCCTGCAGTATGTGCTTGGAACTGTGAACAAGTTCAGATTTTAGTTTAGATAAAACATAACCAGAGACATTGCATTGCTACCAAAACCAACTATAGTTCACTTTGAACTCACCTAATTTTTGGATTATTATGTACCCACTAAGAACTTATCCGTTATTAATTGAACAAGTAAAAGAAATAAATAATCAAATAAAAACTTTTAAAAGAGGATTATCCCCAAACAGTGACTATGCAAAAGACATAAATACCTCCAGAAAGTTTAGGCTATGAGACACTCACATAAAGACAGACCTAAAACTTGCTGAGGATAGGAGTGAAAAAACGAGGCAAAGGAAACCAGGAATCAAGACGTGTGTGCCTCAGTCACTACCTGTGTGAGCACCTTGCAGGTAAGGACCTGTGTCTTGGTGAACAGAAGCCTGCACAGCAGCCCTCGCTGTTAAATTTTTGCATAAGTTTAGACTAGGGGTTGGTAAGCTTCAGCAACTGCCTGTTTGCTTGTTGTTTTTGTTTTTGTTTTATTGCCTACTAGCTAGGAACTGTTCTTACGTTTTAAATGGTTATATAAGTACCTAAATGATAGCCTCCATTTTGCCTCTTGGCCCGCAAAGCCTAAAATAGTTACTGTTTGGCCCTTTAAGAAAAGGTTTGCTGGCCCCTGCTTTAGACCACGCCTGTTCTTCTGGATGCTGACTTGTGAGGTGTGGGCTGCTCAGGAGACTCCTGTCTGCTTCCTGGCCCCTCTTGGCTGTGGGAGAGCAAAGGGACAGGGTGGGGTCTGAGCCCTGAAGGACTGGTTTGCTTCTGGTTTCAGTCTGGGAAGGAGGGTGACCTGATAACAGGGGCCACTTGAGCAGATACATGTGTAGATTTCCTCCAGGTTGAACAGTGACATAGGTAGAAAAAAATGTGGAGAAAGTACACTTCAAGGTACAATTTTTTTTTAGAATGTAAAAAGTCCATACATAAAACTTAAACGTCCCTCCACAATGAAACATTTTTGTCTGTGTTTTAGATGTTCGTACTCTGGATTCCAGCTTTGGGATATATACTATTCGTTTTGTTTCTATGTCTTTGGCTATTTTATTTCCAAACAATTGGTTATTTCCTCTCAGAGGAAACTTTAGAGTAACAATAAAGCACTGGTGTACATCCAAAGTCTTGAAGAAATGAAGAGCAGAAGAGAAATTTCGTGATGTTCCTTTGGCTGAGAAGGTTTGGAAAGGCTTTGGGCTACTGTGCGTGTTGGTGACTGATACGCCCACTCAGTGCACTGCCGTGGTCCTCCGTGTTATTCCAGACCTCTCCACATCCTAAAAACAAACATCGCCTTGAGGGTGGGGACTGTGTCCTTATGTCAATAGGTCTTTGTTTTCAAAGCCTGAGGTACAGTGGAAACTTCAGTGACTGAATGCAACCTATTTTTAAAACCTGATGTTAAACTTATGCCACTATTGAGTGCCCTTTTTAGAGTGGGGCTTATGTTAATGCTGGAAACACCTGTCATTTTAGTGGTAGGTACTTCGCAGTTTTTTGGGCAGCTGGCCGGTACAGGGATTGAACCCTGGACTTTGGGATTATCAGCACCACGCTCTAAAGTACCGTGGCCAATGTGGTACTTTACAGTTTATAAAAACTTTAACATAAAATTCTCACTGCTAGTGAGAAACCAGGGACTTGAAGTACTTACGAATGAGAGCAACTGGGGAAGCTTGGTGTGTCCTGTTATCATCTGTCCCTCAGCCCCCGGCCCCCAAGAGGAAGGAAGCGAAAGCCTGAGTCATCTTGGCAAATGCAGTAGGAGTCCTCACCTGAGTGTTCTTTCAGTGGACAGGTTTTGGTGGTTGGTTGTTACCGTCCTTCAGACGAGCGGCTCTTGGTAGTACAGAGTTTGTTCTCGCAATAATTTGTCTTATTCTGGAGTGTGCGTCCATTTCTCAGAATGCCTAGTGAACATTTCTCTTGCATGCCCTCATGCCACTCACTTACCCACTCCACAATAATGTATAGTTCACTTTGAGTCTTTCCTCACAGCAACAAGGAGATCTTGGCTGGTGCTTAAGCCCTTGGATGGGCCCCATGGCCTCAGCAGCCCTGAGAAAGCCATGACCACATGTGATTCGGTGCCACGGTCATCCTTCCTTCCTTCCCACCTCCTGTGCCTAATTACCTGCTGAGGCTGTCAACCTAGCGTTACAATTCTTCCCTGCTTCTCAGTAAACTGAGGAATTTGGACTCAAACATGTAAAAATACAAAACCACTAGTGCCATTGACCTGCTTCTGACTTTTATTTATTTTACTAATAGATGGAAACCAAGATCCTTCCGAGACAGAGGCTCCTTCACCCAGTCAGCCCCGGCTATGGTATCTCTTGTCTGTCCTACCACAGTGGGCTGAATTCCCTAATTTCCCCAGGGTTACTAAGAAGGAAAGCCTTCCTGACCTGGAAGAGACCAGTTCCTGCTGTTTTAGACCTTTCTGTGCTTTCCCCTCCTGGCATGCATCACAGTTCTAGTTTGACAGTGGCTGACGGGTACCTTGATGTTTCAGGTAATGGGGGCCGTTACCCCCTTGCCCATGAGCTCTGTGAAGGTAGCTACCGTGTTTGTTACACTCACTATTTAATTTCTAGTGCTTGGTACAGAGCTTGGCATGAAAGGAGTGCTTAATAAATACAAGAGTACTTCAAAAAGTTCATAGAAAGATTAGTATTGTCCTTCAATTTTGTTTTTCCATGAACATTTTGAAGAATGAACCAATGGGTATACCCACTTTCTAAGTGAAATGTTGTCTACCTCCTGTAGCTCTTTCTCCTGGAAATTATGTTCCACCATACCAGTTAGGTCCAGCAATTAGAAATTGCTCTCTTCCAAATTCCAGATGGCTTAAATTGCCTTGAATTCCTCACAGCAACCCAGAGCAGGGTCAGAAACTTCACAGGTTGTTGACTGATTACTGGACTAAGTGTCATTTTCTGCTTTTAGTGTTTTCCTATTTGCAGATTTACCTTGGGTTTTATTGTAATTATTGAAGTCCATTTCCAACTTCCTCTAAACTACATTTTGAAATTTTCAGTTTGAAGGGAAATGGCACTTTCCCTTCTTATTTCTACATCACTGTGCCACCTAGTGGATAACACGTCTGTTACCAGGCAGTGGCCTTTGCCGACTTCTGATAACCACGAATTCCACAAAAGGGAAAAGTTGGGTGTCTTTTTATGCTTTAAGATCACATACAATTTCTGCCAATAATTTCTATACTAGGCAAGTATAGATTTTTGAGAGGAGCTCAAAATTTTTTAATTCAGAGTTTAAAAAAAAATGTTGGCCCTTATCTCTGAAGTTTGCCATGTCATTAGTAAAGAGTAACAGTGTGAAGACTGTCAGTTTGACTCAGTTTATACAATAATGGCATGAAAGGTACTAGATCAAAGAATAAGGTCTTTTTCTAAATTTAGGAGCAAGGCTATTTCAAACATCTGAACTTTTTATTTTGGTATAGCTTGCTTTAATCATCTATGCTGTTTTATTATTAAGTCAAAATTAAGTAAGGCTTGTTGATTTGCATTTTCATTATTTTTAATAGCACGGCTTGGCTCCCACATTTCATCTGTATGGGAGGAAACCTCACCTTTCCCCTTCCTGTCCCTTGTCTTTGCTGCCCCCTCCCCTTCATGCTGTGAGTTGCAGTGTGACCTAGGAGTTGCTTGTTTTACTCTGTTGATTTCCATTAGGTGCAGTGTGCTAAGTGTACCATGCAAGAGCATATTCACTTATCAAGGTTATGATATTTTAAATATGTAACAAATATTTATGCAGTTGAAACCATAAATTGTAAGCTTTTTAATCTTAGCCATAGATTAATGGCTTAATATAAAATTATTGTGTCTCTTACTAAGGGCTTGTTAAATTGGTGTTTTCAAAATGTCATTTGCTAAGTTTTATCAACGTGCCCGTGTAAGGAGTCCACAATCTTTTTCCCCCATGAACTTTTTTTTTACTTGCAGGAAAAATTTTAAAAGATTACCAAAATGATCCTTAAACTATAAAAATAAGTGCTGTTTCTGAAAATAAGTAGTGTTTCTTTTTTTTCTTCTCAAAATGGCATTTGAAAAATAGGGCATTTGGCTCATGGCTGCAGTACTGTAAATTGCTAGAACCTCTTTTAAATGTAATAAGTCATTACATACAAAGGGGCTTAGAAATGGTTATGCCTTTTAATCCAGAATTAACTAGAAAGTATGGAGGGGGCAGGGAGTTAAAAGCACCACAGTGTTTGCCATAGTATTTAGTTATAATAGCAAAAAAGTAGAAACTGCTTAAATGACTGCTAATGATACGTTTAATAAACTATATAGTAAATGTGGCTATTTACAAATTTATATTAATTAAAATTAAATAACGTTAAGCATTCAGTTCCTCAGTTGGAGTGCTCATTTCAAGTGTTCAGTAGACACATGAGCTGGCTGGTGGTTACTGTGTTGGACAGCACAGATAGAGAACCTTGTCATTGTGGCAAAAAGTTCTGTTGGAGAGGAATACTGGACAGGTGCTTCTCAGATTTTAACATGCATGTTAAACACATGGGGGCCGTAGTTAAAATGCATGTTCTTAACGACAGGCCCAAGGTAGGGCTTGAGATTCTGCTTTCTTACAAGCTCGCATACTTTGGTGATGCCATACCTAAGGGTGAGACTCTTTAAGTTCCTGCATTTATTCCCCGATGCTACTAGGAAAGTGCTGTCTTTGAGGGTCAGGACTCTGTATGTAGGCTTACTGGCTTTATGGGATTAACCAGGCTCATTGATTTGTAGCAGAAACATCATGTCTCTTTTTTCTTTGTGAGCTGTCCTCTGATGGTACCTTAGGTCTGGGAGGGACCAGTTTCCCTTGTGTGTTTTGTACAGAGGCCAACCCTGCTGGTGGCATTTAGTGGTGGCATTTAGCTGAGCAACTCTAATAATTGGTTTTCTAACCTGCCTTTTGACAAAGCAGTTTATAATTTTCTTTATCTTGGTACCTATTATGGGGTGGTGTTGTGTATGTGTGTTTGTTTTTTTAAAGTAAAGCTATGTTTTAGTTATATGGGCTTAGTCAGATTTAAAAATCACAGGGTGGACAAGGTTGTGTCTGTTGCCAAATTAGCACCTTCCTTTTGGCTTATTAATGGCTTCTTTGTAATTACAAATATGAATGGTCTCTTTAAATTATACTTTATAGCTCAGTGTACCAGAACTTTGAATATGGAGGTCTTAAATGTAATTATCTACTGATTTTTTTTTTTGCCTGATATCTTATTAAAATTGGACTCATGGAGATCTGGATTCAAATTCTGATCAGCCACCGATTAGCTGTGGGTCCTTGCCATGTGCAAGTTCCTTGTGTAGGGGCCAAGAGAAAAGTCCTCTTCACTCCTGAAGGTTTACTTTATAAAAGTCAACTGTACTCAATTAATATGAAGAAAACACGTAACAAATTTTATTTTAACGTACTGGGGAGGGAGCAATGCATGGGGAACTTTAAGAAAGTAATTACCCAATTTCCTAATAATCTAGTGGGGTACAAAAGCTTATATGAGGGTACTTCAAAAAGTTAATGGAAAAATTAGTATGACCTTTTCTATTTTATTATGTTATTTTATATATAGTATTTATTATATATTATTTCATTAAATTTTAATTCTGTGTTTCCACAGAAGCTTTTGAAGAACCCTCATATACCAGTGTCCTTAAGAGAGAGGAGGTAGGGGAAGTACTAGGCCCGAGAACACTGGCCTGGGACCCAGTTTCCTGGAGACCTGGGGGGGTGGCGTCACAGGTGAGAGAAAGAAGGCAGAAGTTAAGCAGAGACTGTCTTGTTATGCAGATGAAAATATCTCAGGTAATCGCAAAGCTGTCCTCTGAAAGAACAGATAGTAGCTGAAGGAGGGGCCTCAGAGGAAGCCTGGCTGTTTGCATATTTTCTCTATAGCTATAAACTTCTCTCCACAGAAAAACAGCCTTTTAGCCAATCTTATTTTTCCAGTCTCCCTGAATTAGTCATGTTGAAAAAAAGAAGTATGTTTTGGACTGAACTATTTTGCTTTCCCACAATTGGTATCTCAAGCCTTATATTTCCATATGTGAAAAAGGGAGGAACCATAGAGGGTTTTTGGAGGATGAATAGACAAGAGCCATAAAGCACTTAGCACAGTGTCTGGTGTATTGTTAACATTCAGTCAATGATGATGTGTTTCAGGCCCCCTTTTCCATGTGTGTTCACAAGGGCACAACCCCAAGAGAACTTGAGCACATGTACCTAAAACTGGCTATTGAAAGAGCCAGAGATAACATCTGACCTGACTCTCTTCCTGCACCCTCTCCTTTCCAAGTCACTGCAGAAGAGTTACTGAGCTGGATTGACTGGACCCAGGCCAGCTGCTTGGAAAGAGCCATTGTACATGTTAAGATGTTCTGAGTTGTTGGAGTGATTGGATCTATGGCTGGTCCGGTGCTCAAGCACCAACCGGTCATGGGATTTTTGTTTGTTTGAAGGCCGGGGACCAGTCACCAATAGGTTTTGAAGGACACAATAGGTGTAGAATGGGAGAGACAAGGTTCTTCAGTGGAAAGGATACGGGCTTAATAGCCACACTGACCTGGGTTGGAATATCTCCTCTAACACCTTTTACTTGTATGACCTCAACCAAGTTACTTTACTTCTCTAACTTCAGCCTTCTCTCTGGAAGATGAGTCTAATAATTAGTCTAATCATTGTGGTATTGATAATAGCTAAAATTGAATGTTTACTGTGTGCCAGGCACTTCCTTGAGTTCTGTATATGCATTGTCTGATTAAATTATCACAACAGCCCTAGAGAGGTGGGCCTTGTTACTGCCCCGGCTTTACAAATGGGGAAACTGAAGCAAGGAGAAGTTAAATAGCTTGTCAAAGGTAAGTGATGGAGCGTGGATTTGAATCCCTGCTTTCTGACCACAGAATCTGACATGCTGTTTTATATATAGATACCTGTATGTATAAAACAGCTACATCATGATATAATTCACATACCATACAATAAAAGTGTACAGTTGGTGGTTTTAGTATATTCGCAGTGTTGTGCAACTATCAGCACAGTCAATTTTAGAACATCTTCGTCATCCCCAAAGGAAACCCCATACCCATTAGCAGTTACTCCCCATTTCCCCTAAACCCCAGTAACCCTAGGCATCCACTAATCTACTTTCAGCCTCCGGATTTGCCTCTTCTGGACATTTTCTATAAATAGAATCATAAAGTATTTGCCATTTTGCATCTAGCTTCTTTTACTTATAATTTTTTCAAGGTTTGTCCATGTTGTAGCATGCATTAGTAATTCTTTCCTTTTTGTTGATGAATAAATAATACAGATTGAGTATCCCTAATCCGAATATTCAAAATTTGAAATGCTCCGAAGTCTGAAACTTTTTGAGCACCAACAGACATTCAAAGGACCTACTCACTGGAGTGCTTCAGATTTTGGATTTTCAGATTAGGTATGCTCAACCGGTGTGTGTAATGCAAATATTTCAAAATCCAAAACACTTCTGGTCCTAGGCATTTCTGATAAGGGATACTCATTTTGCTTACCCAGTCATCAGTTGGTGGATATTTGGGCTGTTTCCACTTTTGCTATTATAAATAATGCCCCTATGAACATTTGTGTAAAGTTTTTATGTGAACATATACAAGCAGTCTTCAAAAAGTTCATGGAACAATCTGAATTATCTTTTAAGTCTATTTTTCTACAGACTTTTTTGAAGTACCCTCATGTTTTCAATTCTCTTGGGTTCTATGATGAGTTCTTAATGCTCTTTGGAGAGAAAGAAAATAGGCCATTCTTACGTGGGAGTGGTCACCTCACATTGCTGCTGTAGTATCAGTGATGGGACCCTTTCTCGAGAATGCTTGTTCTGTGATGGGCATTGAGCGAGGCTCTTACAAGCACTCTTTTTATTCAGTCCTCACAATTCTAATAAGATAGGCATCTCGAGCCCCGTTTTACAGATAAGGCATGTGAGCCTTACCATGTGAACTGCTGCAGGTCACAGAGCTTGCACCCAGGTGTGTGTGATGGCTACGGAGCTCATACCACCATGTTTAGTGGGCACCATTTATGATGACTCCACCTCCCACTGGAAGGTTTACTGGTCTGGATTTTACAGAGAGCTTTCATGGGAATTTGCCTCATTTCACCCTGTGGAATGGGTGATGATATCCTTGTTTTTCTCAGGCAGCAGTGGAATTGAGTGGGTGCCTGAGCTCATGGGTGAGTTGAGGGGCAGAGTCTTGGCCAGAAGTCTGTTCTTGGAGTCTAAGTTCAATGCTCTTTGCATTTCAGCACAACTGCTTTCAAAACTAGTTTGTGCCCCCAGGCATACTGTTATCCTCTCCCAATTCTTTATTGTTTATTTAAATGTTCACTGAAAATTTACCTTAGGTAAATAGAAAGGGTACTTTTCAGGAGTAGATCTGGGATCTAATTGTATTAATTCTGATGACCTAGCAGAAACCAATCTTTAAACTTCCATATGCAGCTTTTTTCTTTAAACTTGGTCATACCCAGGCTGTGTCCATTGGGAGGTGTGTGCCGTGAGCACAGTTGTGTACACTGGTCTTAACTGTTCATTGTCAGTGGTCAGTAGGTTGTAAAGGGAGGGTAAGGAGCTGGTGATGACATTCTAATCACGTTTGAAAGTGAAATAATTGTGGAATAAAAGATAAAAGAGTTTCATTTGTAAACCAAACATTACATAAAGGGTCATTTAATTCACTGGCTATCTGCAACCAAGAAGGACTTAACCCTGAAGAGGCCATAGGTCCCTGAAGCTAAGGCCTTGGTTTATAATGATAAAAGTTACTCATTTTAGGAAGAGCAAGAATTGAGCTCATTTTCTGTCTTCTCTGGGAAAAAGCAATTCCTGTTCTTATTTGACAGGTGTCTCAAAATTGTATCTGGTAAGCAGAATTTTGAATAAATTTTTGACAACAATTAAAATAAAGGAACCACAAAAGTCCCATTCTAGCTGGAGGTAGGTAGGCTGTAGTTTACCCACCCATCCTAGGTTAGCTAGTTAATTATGCACACTCTCTCTTTCTAAGGGTTTGAGTTGCTTTCTCAAATGATGTATGAGATGTAAAAATACCAGAGGAAAACCTCATTCAGAAATACCATTTATTGGCTGGTGTTTTCCCAAGGTTTCACATCTGCTGTTTGGAGCCTGCAGGGAGCCTCGATGATTTTAGTTAGTGCTCCTTCTGTCTTCTTGCTTTGTTCCTCTCTCTTTTCCTTCTTCACAGCTATCTACCTAACATTGATTAAGGGCTCAGTGTGTGGAAAGCACACGTGCCATTCTGCATGTAGAAAAGGAATCAGATCTGGAGTCAGACACCAGCTTCAAATCCCATCTCTGACAATGTTGAGCTGTGTCAGCTCTCTGGCCTCAGCTTCACTGTTCGTGAAATGGGGACATTCATAGCCAACTCACAGGGTCATGGACATTCCATGAAAAATTGTACAGCAAGCTCTCGGTGCAGTGCCCTGCGGGGTTTTAATGGCTTCCTTCCTTTCCAGTTCTCATAACCATCTTGTCTCCCATTTCCAGGGCGGGTACATGTTTTAAGGCTCCCAAGCTGCAGACTGAGATATTTCGACACATCTGTCCATGCTGAGAATGTAGACTCCCATGTGTGTTATTAAACAGTTTGCTACCCAGCCACACTGTGTATTTGCAGTGTCTTGAACACACCCTGCAGGTTATCCCTCCTGGCTCTGAACGTGCTGTTCCACTATGTAGAACTGTCCACCCCTCCCAGCCCCCCACCTAACAAGTTAGTCATCCTTCAGCACTGAGCTCGTATGGAACCCACGTGGGAGTGGTTAGCACACCTCCTTCCACCCCAGAACTCCCATCCCCAGTTAATACCTCCCGCCTGTGCCATCAATTTCACGTTTTCTGTACTTGCTGTTACCTCATCAGTCACCCTGCCTCAGCCCCACATGGCCTTTTTTCTTTTGTGACCATACTAAGCTTGTTTCCTGCCTCAGGGCCTTTGCACCTACTGGTCCCTCTCCCTAGAGAGCTGTTTAGATTTTCTTATAATTCTTTCCAGTGTCATATCCCCTGGCACTTACTGCTACCTGAGATTGTAATGTAGATTTACTTGTTTGTGTGTTTCCTCTGTTAAAACCCTCCCCATGAGGGAAGGACTTTGGCATGTGTCCCTCAGCATCTGCAGCAGTGTCTGATGCATCATAGGTACTCAGAGAATGCTCGTTGAATGAAGGCCCTTGTGTATTCATCCACTATCATAATTGCACTGAAGTTGTAATTACTTGTTTTCATGTCCACTGGACTGTGACTGCCTTAGGGTAAGGACCTAGGGTAATTTGTTTTCCAGTCCACAGGACTGACTGTATGGTTGCTGTTCAGTACATGTTTTTGATGTATGAATATGGAAATCAGGAATCGTTGAGAAGGTTCATCACTAACCTCTTGAGATCTTCTCAGGAAGGCAACTGTCTAACACAAAATGACCTAGTGATGCCACTGGTAGAACAAGTGCTGGCTACAACTGGCCGCAGTGGTTGTGGTGTTCTGATGGCCATTCTTTACCGTCCCCTCCCCCTTTTCTTAGTCAGAGTCTTTGCCCTGTGCTATTCTTGGACCTTGAACAATGCCCCCCCCCCCCTTCACCCAATCCTGTTCTTTCTTCAAACCACATCTCAATGTCCCGTCCTCGCCAAACCCCTCCCTGGACCACCTGACTACATCAGGTGCTGGCTCTCACAGAGCTTCCTGAGGGCAGTGCTGTATCTGTTTTGCTCGTCATTTGATCTTCAGAGCACACTGCACTTGGTAAGCATTTGTTGAATGAATGAGTGAAGAATTATTAATGATGGCATGTTTGTGACCCATGCTTATAATAGCATTATTCACAGTAGCCAAGAGGTGGAAGTAACCTCAGTGTCCATTGGTGATGAATAGATAAACAAAATGAGGTCTATTCATAAGTGGAGTATTTTTCAGCCTTGAAAAGGGAGGAAATTCTGACACATGCTACACTATAGGTGAACCTTGAGGACATTATGCTATGTGAAGTAAGCCAGTCACAGAAACACAAATACAGTATGATTCCACTTATATGAGGAAGCTGAAGTTGTCAAATTCACAGAAACAGAAAGTAGAATGTTGGTTGCCAGGGGCTTGGGATGGGGTAGGTAGTTGTTGTTTAGTGGATACAGAGTTTCAGTTGTGCAAGATGAAAAGAGTCCTGAGGATTGTTTGCACAATAATGTGAACACGCTAACAGAAGGCCCTCTAGATCCATGGGTTCCAGATCTGTAGATTCAACTAACGGATCAAAAATATTTGGGAAATTAAATTTCATCTGTACTGAACATATACAGAATTTTTGTTTCTTGTCATTATTTTATAAAGAATACGGGAAAACAACTATTCACTGAGCATTTTCATTGTATTAGGTATTATAAGTCATCTAGACTTTATTTAAAGTATATGGGAGGATTCATTTAGGTTAAATGCAAGTACTATTTCATTCTTTATCAGGGACTTGAGCATCTGCAGATTTTGGTGTCCATTGGAGATCCTGCAACCAATCCCCCATGATTACGAATGAACAACTGTACTTAAAAATGGTTAAGATAGTAAATTTTATATTGTGTTTTTAAGCACAATTAAAAAAAAAAATTAGTGTTGCCAGAAACAATGATTTCTTGAAATTGCTCTAGAAGAATATGGAATTCTTAAATTTTAGAGCACCTATGACTTCTTAGAAGTGTGGGCAAATTTATGTGTAAATTTAAGGGAGAGGATTTCTTTCCTTCCAAGGGTAAGCTCAAGTGTTTTCCTAAGGACTGAGCGGCCTGAACCGTCCCCCCGGCTGGATTCTCACTCTTTTCTGACCAGGTCCAGCGAGCCCCTGGGCTGAGCCTGGCTGACGTGTGTGGAGCCTGCAGGTGTTTGTACAGTCTGGGTCAAGGCCTGGGCGGGCTCAGCTCTAAGGGTCCTCCCTTGTGCTCTCTGCCCTTTCAGTGTAAGATTTTGAAACAAAATTTCATTGATTCCTGATCCTGTTTCTCTGTTATACGACTTATGCAGAACTATACTGAGAACTTGTTCTCGTCGAATCCTAGGGAAGGACATCAGTATTTGCAAGTGTCTATTCAGTGTCAGTGCTCTGTAAAGGACACCCCGTTTCCTGCTGACGCTGGCCCTCTAACATGTAGATAGTTTTATCTCCATTTTATGAAGGATAGGCATATTCAAGGCCCCACAGCTAAGTGACAAAACAGGGTTGCACCCCAGATCCTGTGACTTTAAGACTCACTTTCTTGCCTCTGCTTCACGTTGCTTCCAGTGTAGTTGGTCTCCATCTCATGGTCCAAATTTATGTACATCCCGGTCAGTCTCAAATCAAACAGCAAAGTCTTCATTTGCAAACTGCTTGGTCCAGCCCATTGATATACGCAGGGTCTTCAAAAAGTTCATGGAAAGATTTGTGTTATTTAAAATTCTATTTTTTCCACGAACTTTTTGAGTACCCTTGTATAACATACACGGTGGTAGCAAGAATGACCACGGACTCCCCAAGACTATGCTTCCGAAATCCCTACCCCAGCTCTCAAGGCCCTGTCATCCGGTAAAATCGTTTCTAGATGTTTACAAACCTAAAATTTGCTCTTGCTTTTCCTACCCCCCCCCCCCCCAAGTGGAAAAGATAAAGAAACAGGTAGCAGGGCTCTTTGTTATTCTTTTATCTGCTACATTTACAGAAAGGTTAGAGAGAGGAGAGAACTTTGCTGAGCAAGCGTTTTGTCCAGAGCTGGCTCTGAGCTGCACCAGCTGCCCAAGTGCCTTATCTTCCCCGAGTTATCTCCAAGGATGTGAAACATTTTCTTTTCATTTCCATGTAACATTAGCAATTCAGTTTACCTAGAATACTACCAGTTCATTTCGTGTGTGTGTGGGGGGGGTCTATATAATAAATACTTCTGTAAATATTCCTTTCTATAGTAATTGCTCTAAAATGTCCCATTTACTTAATAATTACTACTTTGACACTGAATCATTTTATATGCCTAAAAGAAGTATCTACTCTGGCAGGAAGAGAGGGAGGGAAAGAAAGCAAGCTGTTAAAATGTTACAAATCTGGACTGCATTCTTTTTTCCTCACAAGAGGTGCTTTTCAAAGTGATTGTCCGCTCCGTTGTATGGATGTGTCACTGTGTGAGATGACAACAGGATTTGCTGGGAATGTGGGCCACTATTGTATCCGCCTTACGTAACCACGTGGAGTGATGGCAATGGGAGCCGCGGGGAGGTGGGCAGTGGCCTGGCCCGTTCACCTCCAGAGGCCGCCATGAAGACTGCTCAGGTCCTCCAGAGGGTGTGGATCCAGGCTCTTAAAAAGTTGGGGAGATTGAAAGGCCATGTGAGTCCCTCCATAAGCTCTCCCCCTTTTCTTTCCCAACCTTTCTGTGTGAGAAGGGAGGGAGAAGCAAAAACTCTCTCACAGTGACTCCTTTATCCTCGGATTTATTTGTGCTTCTGGCAGCTTTCAGTAACAAATTGTGCAATTTGTAGATTGTAGTCATTGGTGGGTTTTTTAAATGCTTATCTTATTTTCAGAGACCTGTGTGAAATTGATAGCCTCTCACTGGGTTTATGGATTGAAGACTGCAGTTTCCCATGTGTTGGGAATCCGCAAGCTCGGTTTTGCTGCTAGGGGATAGCTTAACATGTTACTGCCTTGTATGTTTGTTTGTATTTGAGAGTTTTTTATTTGGGGGTAAATTTTTGCTTTCTTAGGTCTAGGCTTCAAAATTGTAGGAAATGATGTGTTTCGCGTGTTCTTCTTTCATCTTATAGTTTAAGCATTTGTAGTTCTGTCACATGTATGAGTGCTTACTTTTATGGCTTTGGACTTTTATTAAGCACGTCCCTGTGGGCAGCTTTCATTTAATCTTTCGTTTTAGCTATGGCCTTATCATAGCTATGGGAAGCAGCAGTTTTTGGACATAGAACCTAAAAGTCGCCTGTTCAGGGGGTTTTTGGTCAGTGAATACTTTGGTATCTGCTTTGTGACTGGTTTTTAACACATTTCCATGTTCTTTATGTGAAATATATAGGATTTTTATGTTTGGCCAAGGTTTTTCAAAGGAAAGAAGCTTTATAAAAAGTAGAAGATTTTTTAAAAAGTAAATAAATATTTGCTTTAGTCCCTTTCTCTACTTTCTTCACATAGATACCTTACTAAGGTTAACACAAAGCTTTTTGTTTATTTTTTAATTTTATTTTTCATTTGACAGTAATAATTGTACGTATTTATGGGGCACAGAGTAATATTTTTGATACATGTATATACTGTCAGGCTAATTAGTGTATCCATCTCCACAAACATTTATCATTTCCCTGTGATGAGAACATTTGAACCCCTCCCTTCTACCCATTTGAAAATATATAGTAAATTATTGTTAATTACAGACACCTAGCACTACTATAGAATACTAGAACTTATTCTGCCTATCTATCTAACTGTAATTCTGTACCCATTAACCAGTCTCTCCTTTTCCCCACTTCCCCTACCCACCCTAGTCTCTAGTAACCTCAATTCTACGCTCCACTTCTATGAGCTCACTTTTTTTTTAGCTTCCACATGTGAGAACATGCAGTATTTATCTTTCTGTGACAAAGCTTTTTATTTATGGTAGAAAAAATTAGCTCACTTTGAGCTTTTCACAGGGATGTAGGAATGACTCATTCTAATATGGAGGGGGTTGTCATAAACACTACTTACATGACAAGTAAAAGAGATAAGGAGAAGTGAGGAAAAGGACCGTGAAGACACTCCTGATGGATGCAGTGTTGACCCTCAGGTTGAAGTGGTGACTTGGAGTCTTCTGAACCCTGCTGCCCCCCAGACCACACCTGCGTATCCACCTGCCCCCCGACACTTGTCTTTCTTTGCCATCCTTGCACCTATCAAAGAGCTGGTACCCGCCTTCGCCCCACCACCACCTTGCCTCCCTTCCAGTCGAAATTATTACACTCTCTTCTGCTCTTCCACTTTGCAAAATCAGAACTGCCTTAAACACTTTGGTATGAGGAATACCGTTTGGTATTAGGCCCTTGGCCAGAAATCAAGTACTTCTTGGAGTTTACTCCCCGCCTCCCTGTTTATTTAACTTATGAAATGTTTGGTACTCACAAAAGAATTAAGTTTCTAAATCATGAAGCATAATGATTAAACAAATGCCTGGAGCCTGTCACACGTATCCAGAGACCCTCACCAAGACGAAACACAAGGCCCCCTGTGTTCCTCCCCCTCATTCCTCTGGCCCCTTCCCTGGTCACTGCAGCCTGAACTGCATTTCCCTTCCTTCTCTTTATAGTTTCAGCACACACATACACACACACACACATGCATGTACATATGTATCCCT
Organism: Galeopterus variegatus; assembly: GCF_000696425.1. NCBI lineage: Eukaryota > Metazoa > Chordata > Mammalia > Dermoptera > Cynocephalidae > Galeopterus > Galeopterus variegatus. The sequence goes on from NW_007726826.1 coordinate 349,431, forward strand.
AAATAAAACATTCGTTTTTTGTTGGCTTTTTAAAATTGTACTAAAAAGTACATAACATAAAATTTACCATCTTAACCATCTTTAAGTATATAGTTCAGTAGTGTTAATTATATGCACACTGTTGTCAAACATTTGCTTTTTGAACTATATAAAAATGATATCACATTCTACAGATTCTTCTGGGATGTTTTTCATTCAACATTATGTTGGAGATGCATTTGCATTGAGGTGGTATGTGTGATTGTGATTTGTTTCTTTGTATATAGTATAATATTGTATTTTAATGAATATCACTATTTGTCCATTCTGCTCTTGATAGATATTTGGGTTGTTTCTAGGTTTTGACTGTTGAGAACATTGCTGCTGTGAATACTCTGTATGTGTATCCTTGTGTACATATTCATACATTTCTCTAGGGCCTCTGCTCAGGACAGGAATCACTACGTTGTGGAATATGCTTACCTTTAACTCTGACATTTGTGTGCTCTTCCTATGGCCTTGCATGTAAAGCTCCCCACATGCTAAGCATCTACTTCTGGCATTTGTGCAGAGGAAGTCTGAATATTGATAGCAAGTCTGATCTGTGCACAGCCAAGCACTGGTTGAGTGGGGCCAGAGCCCTGTGGCCCAGTTTGAATGGCCTGAGCTCAGCTCTCTGCTAAGCCACTGCATGCTGGCAGACTGTCCCTGGGATGGTCTGAGGAATACATGGGATTAAGTGAGGTGCTCTATGTTTCTGAAAAGATAATATATAAATATAAATAAGGCAGGGAAGACACTCAGTGCTTTGCTCTTTGGGGTACAGTAGTGGTTAGTTGGTAAACTCTAACATGGGCTTTGGCTGTTTTATTCACTGACATATTCGAAGTGCCACAAACCACATGCTTGGCACATCGTGGGTGCTCAATAAATATTTTTGAATGAATGAAGGGTTTTCTGTGAGACTTGCAAGAAGTCACAGCTCTGTGGACTCAGTACACGTAGTTATAATGTATTTTTAAAGCTCAAAGGAACTGTTAAAATTTATTTTTACTTCAATTTCCCCATCTTTGAAATGAAGATTTTATATTTATCATTTACATTTACATTATTTATATTACAATTTTAAAACATATTCTTTTAACATTATTTTAAGTAGTTAATGGTTAATGTCACAACCTGTTAGCCATAGGTAAGAGGCTCCTAGATTCTGATGAGTTTCATATCAAGTTATGAGGTCTTTGGGCACCAGGCAAGTCAATAACAATGTCTGAATGATTAGAAATGTGACTTAGCCCTATCTCTGGTGGTAGAGGTGAGAGATTAATCTTCTCTCTTTGACAGTTTTAATTTAAATTACCCTTGCAGGCAACACAAGAATACTTAAAGACAGTATCATCTCGTTATGGAAGGACTGTGAATTTTGAAAGCCAAGTTTATTCTATCCAAGCAACATTTTAAAAACAAAATTTTGTAGCAACTCATTTATCCAGCTAAAGGATAAAAATTTTAAATCCAAAACTTTTAAAAGAGAATTTGCAGTTTTCATTTTAAAAATAAATATGTATTCTAAAAGTAATGTACTCATGAAACTATTTTTTGTAATACAAGCTCTGGCACATTTAAAGTTTTTTGGTATTCTTTCATTCTTTCCTCTATTTGCTTATACAAGTGTATATTTATGAAAGTAAGAAAAAACAACCATGTATTATATCTTGATTCCCCCCCTCCCATATCAGACATTTAACCAATCCTCTATTGTTGGACATCTCATTGGTTTTCTATTTAAGAAATAAGTGATTGTAAACACTTACATGTGGCTGATATTTCCAGTATTTACAATCTTTGGTTCTTCAGTTTATGTTTCATTTAACTCTTGTGGTGATGTATGTGTATTTAAATTGTGAACTCATGTTACCTAGATACTTATCTGGGGGACTCTCTGAAGCCTGTGTTTAAGTGTGTTCCCTGGAGAGGATCTGCATTTGCCTCTATGTACCTGGTGGCACTACTGATGCAGAACCACTTTCGGCCTGGGTGTTTTTAGGGGTTATGATCACATCCACAAGATGACTTCCAGTCCCAAACCTGTGTGAGTACAGGTCTATTGACAGGAATTCTCCAGGGAGGTATTTTTCATTATTTCTAATCTACCCAGAGCCAAGGATGAGGCAGGCCAGCAACCCCGTTGTCTCTGTGTGTGTGGTGGTATTTTTTCCTCTGATTCATCCACTCAGACCTGATCTCCCACCCTGTTTGGATCCTACAGTTTATCTCTTTTTCCAGCCTCCTATTTAAATGCCTGCTTCAGTGCTGGCTTATCTCTGTAGCTTTGAGCTTTCTGGGCATATCTAACCTTCTCAAAGGCAGTCTGTGTGCAATGGATTATTATTATTTTTTAAATGACACCACTATTAGGGTTTTTCTAGGCATCTATTTTGGAATATTGTCAGAAACGGAAGTCCCAATGATGTATTTATGCAGGTATTTTCATCTGCCTAGCAATACTGATGGAGAAAAAGCCAAAAGATCTCACAGATTACCCAATTGGGCACACCCTGGGATAAGGCCAAGGATTTCTTCAGACATAAACAGGCAGAAAACTTGCCTAGGAGGCCACCTTTGATAGGAGAAGAAGGGAAGTGGTTAAAAAAAAAAAAATGTGTGTGTATATATATATCTGTTTGGAACTAGATTTTTTTAAAGGGGGTTTATTTTATTTTTTTATTGAATCATAATTGATTATATATATTTTTGTGATTCAATCTTGACATATATGGATCAAATCAATATTACTAGTATGTATGTTGTTATAAATTATACTTTTCCTTATGCCCCTTGTCCAGTCTCTCCCTGCCCCCTCTCGCTCCTCTTCCCACCACTGATAACCCTAGATTTCTTTTCTCCCTCTGAAAGAGTAGTGGTTACTCTTTTGATTTGTTGCCTAGATGATCTGCCCAATACTGAGAGGTGTGTTCAGGTCCCCCAGTATTATCATAGAGCAGATGCTGCTTCTGTCATTCTGGAATGGGCTTTGTAGAGAGAGACATCCTCTTCTTTTCTCTGGTCTCTGCTGGTGACTCTCCTTGTGTCAAGCGCACTCCAGTGGCTGGTGGACCATGTGTGTGGTGGTTGTGACATCTAGCCACTTTTGTGGCAGCTGTGGTTACTGTGGTACCTGTGGTGGGCCACCCACATGGAGGTGATGTTTTTGGCATGCTCCTTGGCACTGGCAGTGTGCCTGGTTGTGGGTTGGGGGTCCAGTCTCTAGCTCCAAGCTAAAAGGGTTTTTATGATGATATTATTTTGGAGAGGTAAGAATAAAAGGGTTCAGCGCTTAACAAACATTTCATTCTTTTTCGATTCTGTTTCTCATTGTGTACCATACTAATTTTCTAGTATTGTTAAGACTGCCATTTCATTGAAGGAGTGTGTTCGAAAATAGGTAACATCATGTTCCAAACAAATAACTCTTTTTGGTATGTGAAAGTTTGAACTGGACTCTATATTGAGGCATTATGAATTATAGTTTTATGCGTAGCATTGAAATGTTTGTGGTTTTAATCAAATTGGTTTTGCTTGTTTTAAAACAGGCCCCAGGCATGGAAGAGCTGATATGGGAACAGTACACTGTGACCCTACAAAAGGTGAGTCCTGCACATTCATATCTCCTACAGTCATGTTCTTGTCTTTACAGATCGTGACTTTTGTTTATTTTTGTCCACACACAGTTTGGATTTTTCCCTCCTTGAGGTGTATAATGCATTGGTAGGTACTAACTGGCAATAATTACTATGTTAACAAAGATTTGCATTCTGTTATATTTTTTAAGGTCTGCATAACATAGAACATTTTAGAGGTTATTTAGTGCATTCACATGTCTCCAAACAGAACAAGTTGTGAAAGAGAGAAAAGGAGGGGAAGAATGAGAATAACACGTTCTGCTTAGGGACATTGAGGTAGCTTTTCCAACTTCTGTAATTTTAATTATAACATATATACCTTGTAACTTCCTCAGTGAGTTTTAAGCCCAAACTAAATTTGCAAAGATTGGCTTAGGAATCGGGAGACATGGGTTCTAGTCTTTGTCCCACTCCTAATTAAGAGGGGACGAGTTAATCACATTAAAAATTTCTGCACGCCTCCTCCCATGGGATTGAAAGTAGAACTAATACCACATGTAAATATATTTTACTTAATTTTTAAAATAATTTCACAGATATTACCCATCTTATACATAAAGCTTCTAAATCCATGGAGTCAGGCCCATAATCGATGCTTAATAAATATGAAGGTACTTCAGAAGGTTCAGGGCAAGATTTGCATTATCTTCAATCATATATTTCCACGAACTTTTTGTAGTACCCTCGTACACGTGAGCTCCGTTCCTTCTTGTTCTGACAGCAAAGTTCAAGGTAGGCACAATAGGTATTAGCCCTTCTCCAAACAAGCGTAGCAGCTGAGCCTGTAGGTAATTTGTGTGAGGCTGAGCTGGAATAGAACTGTTTTCATAGTCCGGATTCATACTCCATCAAGCTGCCTTTGTGTCAGCACCGCTGTGATTTTCCTGGGCCCCTCAGGGATCTTCTTCCTGCTCAGAATCCCTCCAATTTGGCACTTCCTAGAGGGATTGTAAATTCCTCTTAAGAGAGAGGTGTTTTTTTTGAGCCTCAGAACTATGAGCTTTGAGCCCTGTCTTCAGTGAAAATTTGGTTCCTGAATTAAACGTTCATTGAATTAATCCAGGTAGGGGAAATGTTGCTGGGTCAGTGCCCAGGTGCCCAGATGATTCTGGATCAGTAATCACAATTTCTTCAGTTGAGAGGTTTTGCCTGTTTTTCTTTTTTTCCAACTCTAGTCATCCCTCTGACTCTCTCTGTGCCCTCTCCACCACCATTTCATATACTCCTTCAGTTGTGAACCCCAAATTGACAAAGGTGAGAGGCTTTTTAGGCTTGGTATAGATGAGAGGGCTGACCCTAAAACCGGGTGCCAGGGGATGGCACTGCCAAATTCAGTCATATGATTAATAAACAGCCCAACCTGTTTTGAGTGTGTAATTATTTGTAATCAGTCAGCATAGTGGGCTCCAGATGGGAACTTTTTTTTGGGGGGGGGGGATTCTTTTATTCTGAGTAGATTTTTACATAATCAAGCCCTGATTTAGGATTATACTTGTACAGTCACATACAACCCATATCATCTGGTCGAAACTGGGCTGTGTTTAGGATTATGTAGTATCTGAGTTCACTGTTCTGTTATGCATTGCTAGAGCGATCATGGTATGTCTCATGTGCATGTAGAAAAGGGTTTAATGCTTTGCTCTCTCAAAGTCTCAACACTAATTTTATGTTGATTTTATCTTTAAAATTCACTTGCTTCTTTTTCACCTGTGTTGAAATGCAATTACCAACTGATTTAATTTGAAGTTAAAGGTATACTTTAAACACAGAGTTTTGGCACAGATTCAGCTTTTACTGATGATATTCTAGCTCAGGCCAGCATAATGCAAACAGGTACAATTGGTGCCTCAGACAGCACATTCCTGTTTGGACGGAAGACATTATTTCCCACCCCTGCCAGCTTCGAGTGATAACTCCACCCTGTACTGTCAATCTTTTCCAGCTTTCACAGGCTGTTTCTTTCAGATAAGGAATTTCCCTTTATAACCTTGTCAGCTGGGTATGATTTGTTTCTCATTCGTTTCTGTAAGCCCATCTGTTCTTGAGCTGTCCTGGTTATTGATTCGACCTTTATTTTATTGAGTGCTTGTAATAAATCCTGAAAGCCACTTATGGAAGGATTTTTCACTTTTCTCCCAACTCTAATGAACAGGATTCCAAAAGAGGATTTGGAATTGCAGTGTCTGGAGGCCGAGACAACCCCCACTTTGAAAATGGAGAAACGTCGATCGTCATTTCTGATGTGCTCCCGGGCGGGCCCGCCGATGGGCTGCTTCAGTGAGTGTCCTTTCTCCCCTCCCCCAGCCCCTGCCAGCACCACGGGTTGGCCCTAGACAGGGTGCTTTGGGTGGTGTGCACTTTTTAATGTTTTTTTAAAAAAAAAAAAAAAAGAACTTTTATAGAACATTTGAAAAGTCTTCAAGTGGGAATTGAGGCCATGAACATACCATGTTTAACAATCCCCAAACCTTCGGGAACATCCAGACTTTGAAGGGAGGAGGGTGGTTGTTTCCACGGCAGTATAGTTATAAACCTCATTCCTAGGTTTAGAAATCATTTCTGAACGTGGAGATTAAAATTGGCACCTTCCTCCCCCCAACCCCCCATGCTTATCCAATACTGTTTATATTTGTTTTAATTCATATACTTTGAGAATTTAATGTGGAGACGTTGGCTAAATGATGATCTTATTTGTACGAGGAATGTGGAAATTAGGAATATTTGCTACAGGAAAACACAAATTTTCCAACTGCCAGCCTTCTGGCCTGAAGAGATAATGCCATTTTAAAAGATGGATGCATGCCTGGGTCCCTTCAGGGTAATTTCTTAGGGTGGACTCTAAAGTGGCTGCATTGGCCAGATGGCAGAAAAGTTTGGCATCTAAAGTCTCCATGATCCTATCAAAGTTAGTAGTCTTTCACATGGAGCAATGTAAAATTTTAAAATAATTTTTGGGATGAGCTGAAGTAATAGTATTCTGTGATCTCAAAATTTCTTTAAGAATCTGAGGCAAGCTCTTGACCTCTTTCCCTCCAAAAAGCACAAACAAATATACACCTACTTTGGGGGAGTGTTTGTAGACTTTCTAAAGCCCACCATATACCTTGGGTAATGGGGCACTGATACAGAAATTCCTTTTGGGGTGCAGACCTCGCCACCACCGCACGTGCCTCCTGGAGTGACCCTGTGGGTGGGGAGGGCAGGCCTCTTTCTCCCCAGGTGGTTTTCGTTAGACACTCCTAGAATTGAGCTGTGTGGCCTCAGTTTCTTTCCCGAAGAACTCAGACTGAGTTATTGAGCCCTAGGAGCCCCTCAGACACTGAGCCCTTTAACAAACATTTCAGGGTGATTTGCTGCTTTTGTTCCTAAATAAACGATTTACAATGGATAGATGGGACTTTTTCAGGACCCGTTTTTGTTTCTTGTTTACAGGGAAAACGACAGGGTGGTCATGGTTAACGGCACTTCCATGGAGGATGTGCTCCATTCGTTTGCAGTTCAGCAGCTTAGGAAAAGTGGGAAGGTCGCGGCCATTGTAAGTACCTGGTTGGCTTTAAGGTCGCCTTCGTAGCATTTTGTTTTTATATCCAGAAGAAAATGGCAACTTGCTTTTAAGCATTTGACAGAATTACGTAACCTATAGACCACTCCTTCTTGGATCCTCAGTACTTTCGGAGTGTGACATTGTGGGTGATGGGAAGATGTGTGTATGTTCTCCCTGCCTTTCCTCGTCCTTCTCCTAAGGCCAATGATTCCCTTATCAGAGTGAGTTTGCCTTAGGAACCAGGGTAAACCATTATTCCCTAAGAAAATTAGCTAGATTGAGAACACTAGCAAAATATTATTAATTTAGAAAAAAGTTTTTAGCTCAAAAACTACATAAAGACCCAAACAAGTTCTGTTATATCTTCACAGACTAGATTTCTTAGAGGATGGTGGCAGTCTGTCCCATTCATTGATTTAGTCACTCCCTCATTCATTCAGCAAACACTGGCCAAGAATCAACCATGAGCCATATGCTCCCAGGCCCTGAGCCAGTCGGTGCTGCAAGGAGTGTTCCCTTCAGTGGGGCAGGTGGAGACACAAAGTGAGAATTGTGACAAAGTGTGTTTAAGGGCTTTATATTATGAAGATTTTCAAACAAAAAGAAAACTTGAAACATTAGTGTAATAAATAAATATCTTCTAAATATTCTGCCATCTTTACTCGATCACTCTGTGTATATAAACACTTGTGTATTTTTGATGAACCATTTGAAGGAAAGTTGCAAGTATCATGACAGTGCAATCCAACTTACTTCAGCATGAATCTCCTAAGAATGACACTCTTCTACGTAACTATAATACTATTATTATATCTAAGAAAGCTAATAACAACTAATAGCCAGTTCATATCTTAAGATGTCTTTGATGCTTTGTTTTCTTCCCCATCCAGGAGTCAAAGTTCACTCATTGCATTTGATGGTTATCTCTTCAGTCCCTTTTAATCTAGAAGGAACTAATCCCTTTGCCTCCCCCGCTCCTCTTTTAAATGACATTGACTTTTGGAAGAGTCTAGGCAGTTATTTGCAGAATGTTTCACTTCCTGGATTTTCATTTGATTTTTATGACTTAGGGTCATAAAAGTTTGATGAAACCCTATCTGAAACATTCTTTTATTTATTTATTATTAGAAAAAGCAAAGGCATATGGGCTTTTCAAACTTGAGTAGATGCAGATTTTGTAAGTACTGGTATCATTAGCTTAACTCAAGGCCCTGTGCTTAGAGCTTCACACTCACTGTCTTATTTTATTCTAACCCTGTGAGGTTTTTATTGTCCCTGTGTCCACACGAGGAACGCCAGGCTTAGTGAATGGGCAGGGACACAGTTTTACTGAAACTGGAACCAAGGCTCTTAACCACTGCATTCTCTACGTTCAGTTGTGATTTTCCTGTGGCCACACTGTGTGTGTTTTGACAACAGGTGGTCAAGAGGCCCCGGAAGGTCCAGGTGGCCCCGCTGCAGGGCAGCCCTCTCCCCGATCAGGATGACCGGGCTTTTGGGGCGATGGACGAGTTCGATGGCAGAAGTTTCCGCAGCGGGTACAGCGAGAGGAGCCACAGCGGGCGCAGCCGCAGCTGGGAGGACAGCCCGGAGAGGGGGCGTCCGCACGAGCGGGCACGGAGTCGGGACCGGGACCGCAGCCGCGGCCGGAGCCTGGAGCGGGGTCTGGACCAGGACTACGGGCGCGCCCGAGACCGCGGCCG
>NW_007726826.1:358800-398832 GCF_000696425.1 Galeopterus variegatus
GGCCGCCCGCAGCCGCAGCCGCGAGCACCTGCGCTCGCGTAGCCCCAGCCCCGAGCTGCGGGGCAGGCCGGACCCTGACAGGCCAGTGGGCGTCCTCCTGATGAAGAGCAGAGGTGATGAAGGTAGGAGCACGAGGGGGGCCGGCACCGTGCTCCTGCTGGCGGCCAGCCCTTCCTGCCACACGCCTGACGTGCCCCGGCGTGGACCCCGCTGCCCGGCACCTGCTAGCTCGTTCAATCCTCACGACCACGGCAGGAGGGAGTTACTCTTACATCTTCCCTTTATAGAGAAACTGAGGCACAGGAAGGTTCATTGACTCGCACACGTTATAGTCAGTGGGAGAGCCAGGCTCCAGAACCGTGGCTTTAAACTACCAGGCCAGTGGTTCTCCAAGTGCCGTAAGGATCACCTGGCACTTGTTAGAAATGCAGATTCTCAGGCCCCCAGGCCCACTGAACAGAAACCACGGGGAGGGCCCTGGCCTCTGCGCTAACAAGCTGTCCTGGTGATCCTGACGCATCTCAGGCTGGAGCAGCGCGGTGGAGGACAGCGCTCCGGCTAATCTTGATTGCATTTCAGCTCTCTGCCAGGGCCCTGCTGAGCAAATACGACCTCCTTTAATCCTCCCAAGGACCCTGTGTAGTAGCAGGCTTCACCTGTTTCACAGGTCAGGAATGCCATGAGACAGGATTTTGGTATGCTCATTGACGAGACCGGCTGTGGCCCAGTGTGCCCATCCCACGTGGCATTTTTGGAGCCTTGCACACACTTAACTACACCCGGGTTCACCAAAGCCCAGGGCAGCAGCCAGAGAAGCTGTTATAGCATCTGCAGTTTATAAGTGAGGATTCTGAGCCTCAGACTGAGGACACACCTTGCCCATGCTTTGAAACCAATAGATAAATGATGGAGCTAGAACCCAAACTCCATCCCCAGGAAATAGATGACAGGTGATGGAACAGGGCTTTTGAGCCTAGTGTTGAGATATTCCTCTTGTCTGTTCTTGTCTTCTGACTTTTTAAATTCCTTATAACACATCTTTTATCTCCTTTTCTGTAACTGTTCTCCTTCTGAGAGGAAAAAAGATAAAGAGCACCTGAGAATTCTAAGTGAAAGATGCCTTGCTTTTTAGGTTTGGGATTTGCATTTTCGGTAGCCTATCAGATGAGAGGGTTTGTTTTCTTTAGTTTTTCATGAAGAGTTGAGTTCTATAATTGGATGCCTGTTGAAATAACTGAAGAATAATGCAAGGGTGTGAGTAAGGGGATCCTTTGAGTTCAGTCCAAAAAAATAAAGGTGAAAGTCGAGATCGTGTTATCTCTGAGCAGTGTGCATCTTAGGATTTCATAGGCTCTTTATCACCGTTTGTAATGATACATAGTCAACTCCAAGAATTGCAGAGTAGGAACTATCCTGCATCTGTGTTGAAAGGTGGACTGGAGAGAAGTTTTGAGAATGCTAATTTGGCAGAGGTTGGACAGCATTCTTTTTTTTTTTTTTTTTTTTTTTGGTCTTTTGTCTTTTTCCGTGTCCGGCAACAGATCGCAACCCTCAGTGTTGCGCCCGTACCGGACCGGGGACCGGCAACGGGATTGCAACCCTCGGCGTCGCTCCCGCGCCTCGCTCAGCCAGTGAGCGGGAACCGGTCGTACGTGGGATCCGAACCTTCGGGCGGGAGTGCCGCTGCGCTTCCCAAGCGGCGCACTTATCCAGTGCGCCACCGGGCCGGCCCATGGACAGCATTCTGTAGTATGCACCCCAGGTTCTTGAGTCACTTATGGCACTGCTTTTCAAATTTCTCTTCCTCTTCTTTCTCCCTTTGCCCTCCTTCCCCTCCTTTTCCTCTTTCCCTTGCTCCACCTGCCACAGAAAGAACTGCATCTTATAGATAATCATGGATGCAGTTATATTTTTAAAAAACATGAACAGAAGTTTCATGGAATGGTACTTTGTGTGATGCACTCTAAGAGATTCCATTCCCTTAAATTTTTAAAATGCTGGTCGCAACCCACTAAATTGACTTTAAGACCTGCTAACAAGTTTGCAACCCACAGTTTAGAAAGACAGTGTCTCTCCTAAGAGATTACCCAAGTCATGACTGGTCTTAATAAATCAGGGAAAAACAGGGCTTATGCCCCTTTGCTGATACAGCATTTTACTTTTTCTTCAGCATTTTGTTCCCCAAACTTGAAAATCATTAAACAAAAACAAGTTCCACTTTTTAAAAGAAAATTTGTTTGCCACCTTTTCTCCAATTACAAAATAACTTAGCTGTCACTGGATAGGGTTGCATAAGAATGAGTCTTTAAAGAAATCTGACAGTAGACAGGGTTTGGTTAAGAGAAAGTATACATTCCTATGGTCAGCTGTTGCATTTCAGGAGCACCTAATCGCCTTGCTTGTAAATGTTGTAGAAGCTGGGTGGGGGGGGGGGGTTCCTTTATTTAAGAAATGCTCATATATGCCCCAGTAAATCTATTTGCAGATTTACAAGAAGATTGCAATTTTTAAGAGGAGAGAGGAATTGTTGAAAAAGAAGTTATTACTCAGACTTGTCTCAGGCTTCTGTTCTGGGCCGAGAGGCTTTTTGGCCAGTACAAGGTTGTCATCCATGAAAATAGATGCACGCTTCCCTAATTCTTTCTTGATTATCAGTTCCTAAAGTGGTGGGGGACAAACCACAACACTTTTAATCATTGTGGTAATATCTGATGCTAACACGTTTACTGTAAGTCATTTAAAACTTATTTTTAAATCTTCTTCATAACTTTGAGTTATAGGAAGTTACTTTGTTTTGTAATTACAAATTATAAGCTTCTCAGTCAGAACAATAATAAAAAAAATTTGAATGTGCCTATTTTAAAACCTGCTAAGGTAGCTGGCTGCTTATAGCTCAGTTGGTTACAGCACAGTGTTATAACACCAAGGTCAAGGGATCGGATCCGCATACTGGCCAGCCACCAAAGAAAAGAAGAGAAACCTTAAAAAAAGAAAAAGTTGTGGAAAAATAGAATTAAAAGATTAAAACTTGCTAGGTTGTGGCAGCTTCCTAAAATAACCAAAATTCATCCTTAAATTATCTATTTTTATAGATTTAATAAGTAAAAACAGAATAGTCTGAATAGCATTTCAAATGTTTTAAAATATACAACTTAGTAAATACAATATTTTTTCTTTTGGTAGCAATTCAAAGTCCATAAACTCCCAAAGCCATGCTGGTTTTAGTTAAATGCTTTATTAATTGCTTTGCCTGGCTTATTGACTCTTTTTTTCACATACTGAATTTCTTTCAGTGCCAAACCCTACACAATCTAAATTTGTTTACAGATAAATGGTGTACTATTTGCAGTGCCTTCCTGTGGGCAACTTCATTGTCTGTAGAACATGCCTGTTAAGATATGCTGACTTGTTTTTTTTCTCCCCAACATTTCATTTGAAAAATACAATTTTATAGCAAGCACCCCTGTAGCCTTTACCTAGTTTTACCAGTTGTTAACATTTTGCCACATTTGCTTTCTTTCTCCTTTTTCCTGTTTTTCCTCTCTACTCCCTTTCCCGCTGTTCCCCACTTCTGTTTTCTCTATGGTTTTTTAGGAACCACTTGAAAGTAAGTTTCAGGCAACATCACCCATTACCTGTAAATATTTCAGCAGGTATCTTCCAAGGATAATGTTCTCCTACATCACCATAATGCCATTATCACATTTAAGAAAATTAATGTCTCTTTATTATAGTTCATTTTGAAATTGTTCCCAAAATACTGTAAACCCCGGCACCCCACCTCCGAGTTGGATGAAGGATCTAGTGAGGATTCATGTGTTGCATTTGGTTTTTATGTGTCTTTTAATCTAGAACAGTCCCTCTGCCTCTTTTGTTTTCAATGGCATTAACTTTTTTGAAGAGTCCAGGCCAGTTATCTTAGAGAATGTCCCCTACAAAATTAATTTTTCATAAGTATTCTTAAATAGTCCTAAAAGCCACTCTTAGTTATCTGAACAAGTTGATGACATACATGTATGTTTATGTGTTTGTCCCCTAGAGTATGGTCTCCGGCTTGGGAGTCAGATCTTCATAAAGGAAATGACCAAAACGGGTCTGGCAATGAAAGATGGCAACCTTCATGAAGGGGACATAATTCTCAAGGTGGGCGGACAAGGGGACAGAGCATGAGTGCAGGCTGGCAGTCAGAGCCTGCGTTTCCATGTTCAAGCACCAGCACAGTGAAACTTAGTTGCAGGGAGAGTCAGTAGTGAGACAGAGGCTGGAAGAGCAGAACAGTGAGAGGACTGTTATCAGAAAAAGCAGACTTGGAGATGTGTAACAGATTGTAAGTTTTTGTTTTTTAAAACAAACTCCATGAATGCTTTCTTCTTCCTGTTTATTTAAAGTTTAGGTTCCTATTCCCTAAACTGAGGAAGGATGAGAGGGCGAGTTGGGGGGATATGAGTGTTGAATATTTCATAGCTCTTGTAAACCTCTCCGGTAGGAAACACACTCCAGTAGGAAACCAAACCATCGTCTCGAGTTTGGAGGTTAAATAAATTAGCAGAGTAACTTAAGTACACTACACCTCTTTCAGGCCTGTGTTTGGGATCATACAGGGTTATACTTAATTTAAAGAATAATTCATTTTTATTCAGTTGGTCATCCTAAAGCCCATGTCCGTTTAAGTATCTGAGCAATGTCTTTATATTTTAGAAGAGGAAAATATGAATTTTCTGTCTTGCTGTGAATAGTTGTATTCCATATAGCATTACCATTCTTCATAAACACAGATCAATGGAACTGTGACTGAGAACATGTCTTTAACGGATGCTCGAAAATTGATAGAAAAGTCACGTGGAAAACTCCAGCTAGTGGTGATGAGAGACACCAAGCAGACCCTCATCAACATCCCGTCGTTAAATGACAGCGACTCGGAAATAGAAGGTAAAGGAGGAGGGGCTGGGAGCTTAGCTGGAAGTAAGGAGAGTGGTTGCTTCTGTGTTCTGATCTCTAGCTAGCACAGACCTCCAGCTAGAAATTGAATTTACTGTGAAAGCTTCCCCTTTAAATTTCAATTCCAAAAGTTAAGTGTTTGGTTTCTATCTATTGAGATTAGGATTCCAATATGGAATTTTTGTGCACTTATGAACTCCCAGAGGACTCTTAATTAGGCCACTGAAAGCAGAACTTATTAGTAAGAAATGTATGTGTGAGTGGTTTGATGTGCTAATTGCTCACTCTTGGACTTGTGTGGTTTTTTAAAAGTGACTATTAGTATTTCCAACAAAGAAGACAATTTGGGGAATAGCTAAAACAGGTAGACACTATAATAATGAATTGAAATGGCTGAATAGTGTGGTGGTATTCTTTGATTAGCAATCTGTATCCCCTCTTCTCTTTTGAAAAGCTGTATTCACTACTTGAATATTAATTATACATACGATAACACTTTAACCTCGTAAAAATTACCAATAAAAATAATAGAAATTAACCATGTTCTATTGCTTTTGTGCAGAAAAGTTTAGGAAATATTAAGTTCTCAAGTTATAAAATAGGCTTTTTATTTATTTACTTACTTTTTAAGAATTTCTTTATAAAATCTTAAAGCTTAGTTTAATTTCCAGTATATCAAAAGTCTAATCAGTCATTCACTGCTATGGGTGCAGTGCAAGAAAATAAAAAGAGTGTGAGAAATAATCCCAGCATGTTAGGAGTTTACAGATTATTTTTTGGCTACTTAAATTGTGGTCCTCAGCCTGCCCAGCAGCATCAGCATCACCTGGGAGCTTGAGAGAATTGCAGAATCTCAGGCCCTACCCCACAATGACTGCATCCTAACGAGATGTCCCGGTGATTGTACATACGTTCATGTGTTCATGTTTGTGAAGCTCTGGTCTGTTTGTTAAGAATGAGCGCATATGTCCACGATCCAGTAATTGAATTTTGAGTCTTCAGTAGCAGCTTTGATGGAAAGTGGGATGAAAGAGAAATATGCACTTCTGAATTTGGCCTCCTCTTTATTAATTAATGTCTTTCCTTTAAAACTATGAAATTTACTTTTACCAGGGGAAGACTTTTAGACCAATAGTACATTTACTGTCAGCCAATAGTACATTTACTGTCAGCCCCTCTTCCATTCCCCATGTTTTCTATCCAGAGAATAGTATAATTTCTGGGATGTGTCTGAAAATTATTAAAAAGTCTTTTCTTGTTCCTGGTACTGGGCAGCTGCAAAAAAAAAAAAAAAATCTTATTTTTGTAACCAGATATCTCAGAGATAGAGTCAACCCGATCATTTTCTCCGGAGGAGAGACGCCAGCAGTATTCTGATTATGATTATCATTCCTCAAATGAGAAGCTGAAGGAGAGGCCAAGGTAAGGTGATGTGTATTTCCCTTGCACGTGTCACTGTGAATGAATCTGTCACCTCATGAGACATTAACATCACCTGTGCTTAAGTTCAAGAGAGGACACACCAAGCAGATTGTCCAGGATGGGTGCCACACCCACTCCGTTTAAGTCCACGGGGGATATTGCAGCTGTACTTGTCACAGAGACCAGCAAGGAACCCAGATACCAAGAAGAACCCCCAGGTGAAGCTTTAAGACATTTTCAGCAGTTGTGTTCAGAAGTGCATGCTTGATAATTCTAGAATGTGGCTGGAAGGAGAGGCAGATATTATAAGTTATTCTCATATATGGGACAGGCTCTCCTGTCTCTCTCATACCATTGAAGAAACATAAATAGTATAACAGTCTTTTCTGTATGCCATCAGAACTAGTCAGATTTGTCATATTTGCTGAGCTGAGGTCCTTTTGTCTCCCATCTTTGATCCCAACCTCATCTCCCTACCCTACAGGCCCCACAACCCAACAATTATCATAATTTTATATGCATAAATACTTATCCATGGGGGAAACATAGCATTATTATAGGGTTTTAAGTTATAAAAAATGCCATCTTCTTGTGCATGTAATTGTGCAGCTTGCATTTTAGAGGTTCATTTCACTTCTCATTTTGAGAAACCGTTGTCACCTGCTAATACCTTACAGTTAAACAGTTAAACTTCATTTTAAAGACTTGTTTGTGATGACATTTATGTAGCATAAGGTATAGACTTAAATTTTTTCTAGGCTTTGTGATCTTTATATTTAGAAACAAACTCCTGCTAGTCCAGGCTGATAACAGTAGATGTTTTTTAATCCACAGTTCCTCAACCAAAAGCAGTCCCGAGAACTTTTCTTCGTCCTAGTCCTGAAGATGAAGCAATATATGGGTATGTATTTCAGTCTCTTTTTTCCCTTTCTTCTTCCACACAGCTCTATCTCCTTAACTGAAATCCAGAAGAATGGTATTTTTACCTTCAGTTGGTGATTTTGCATATAATCAACCATCTTTAACCAAATCCTATTGCTAGTGTTTTTATGAGAAAGAGGAATCATTTGCAGGAAAAGCAAAATGTGGAAGTAGGTGAACTGTGTGATGTTAATGTTGTCAGCTTGTCCACCTATCTGGCTGCTTCTCCAGAATGTTATTCTGAATATTTGCATTTGCCAGATGTCTCTAGTGACTGCAGTGAGGTGATGATCCCAGCGTGTGGGGACAGGGAGGAGGAGTGTGGCCGTGCTCTGCATTTGATGATGAGAACCCCTGGTGCAGTTCAAGAGCACAGCCTCTTGGATTAGGGTCCAGCTTCCTTGGAACCAGGCATTGTCTTTATTTGACAAGAGCTGTGTGGTGCCAGCAGGCTTCCCTTTGTAAGAATCCCAAACTGGGAGTCGGATGACCTCGATTTTAGCCCTGACCCTGCCCTTTATCTGCTTTCTCGTCCTGAAAGAGCTGATATAAACATTCTATATATCCACTATTTCACCAGAATGTGGGCCTACTGATATTCATCTCACAGTCTCAAGGAAGATATAATTATAAAATTTATGAGAAAAATGAGAGAGAGCTTTGTAAACTATAAATCATTCTATAGAGAGAAGAAATTAAATCTCTCATTTGCTAATGTTGGTCCACCCTTTTAAAAATATCTCCCATCTTTCCTTTCTGAAACTGAACCTATTACAGCCCTAATACCAAAATGGTGAAGTTCAAGAAGGGAGACAGCGTGGGCCTCCGGTTGGCTGGTGGCAATGATGTCGGGATATTTGTCGCTGGCATTCAGGAGGGTACCTCGGCAGAGCAGGAAGGACTTCAAGAAGGAGACCAGATTCTGAAGGTGAGTGTTTTAGTCCGTTTTGTGTTGCTATAACAGTACCTGAGACTGGGTAATTTATAAGGAAAAGAGGTTTATTTGGCTTACGATTCTGGGACAGCTGCATCTGGCGTGGGCCTCAGGCTGCTTCTACTCATGGTGGAAAAGCTGCAGGCAGCCGGCGGGTACAAGCAGATCACATGGCGACAGGAAGCAAGAGAGTGAAGCAAGAGGAGGTGCCAGGGTCTTTTTTAGCAACGAGCTCTCGTGGGAACTAATAGAACCACAACTCACTCATTAATCCCGCCTCCCCCAGGGAGAGCATTAATCCATTCATGAGGGATCTGCCCCCATGACTCAATCAGTTTCCAACACTGCCACACTGGGGATCAAATTTCCACATCAGTTTTGGAGGGGACAACACATCCAGACTCCATCAGTGAGGAAAACTCAGCTCTGCTTCTAGAAGCTAGCTGAAAGAGTAGGCTTCTCGGTGTTCTTCCATAAAGGGGCGAAGGTGGTCCAGCTTGTGAAAGTAGTGAGCTGCAGCTTCGTTGATGCCCAGCATTCAGGTCACTGTGTTCCTTGAATGGGTCCTGTCTTCTCAGTCCTGGAGTCCAAAACTCATTCCTATGGTCTATGGGAATTTATATATATTTAAATATATATACTTACATTATTTAAAACCATTATATAATTTATATATATTTAAAACATATATAATTTTTATATATTTAAAACTTTTGCCAAGATTTGTATTAGTTTGGTAGAGAGAGAGAGAGGAGAGAGGGGAGGGGAGGGGAGGGGAAAAGAGGAGAGAAAGGAAAGAAAGACTAAGGGCCTATGAGGAAGATCTTTCAAAAGATCTTGCTAATTTTGGGTTTTTCGTTGTGTTCCCCCTGCCTAGTTTCACTCTTAAGGCCGTACTCTGTAATTGAGCAAAGATGGGTGTTGACATCAGACCGTGTGATTTGAATCCTGTCCCAGCCTCTCATTAGTTCTGAGACCCTGGCTCACCCTGTGACTCGGGTTTCTGTATCTGCTCAATGGGGTTGAGAATACCTGCCTCGCAGGGACCCTGGGAAGATGAGAATAGATAACACGCATAAGGCATCTAGCAGAGGTCGTGGTACAGAGTAGGAAGGTCAATGTCCGTTCCCCCTCCCCCACTGGACGATAACAGATACCTGCCACTCAATATGTTATTTACCTCTAAAACTGTACAGGAACAAGAATTCCTCGTTAATCAAAAATGAGGGTACTTCATAAAGTTTATGGAAAGATTGTATTAGCTTTTAATTCTATTTTTCCATGAACTGTTTGAAGTGCTCTTGCATTGTTACTTTTAAAGTTACTATATATTTGTATAATCTATTGATGTTAAAGAATTAAAAAATAACTGCCATTTTATGCGATACGTATAATGCATTTTTTATTGACTTCAGAATAAACGTTAAGAACATCAAGTACCTTGTTATAAAAATATAGAATGCTAGGGAACTGTCTTTATTGGAATTTCTGCTTCTATAAACTTGCAGTTCTTATAGATGAATTCTTTTTGTTAGCTTTAGTGGAAAATCCATATATAAAAAAAACTAGGGGGTCTGGGAAGAGTTTCTAGGCTCAAAGAGGGGAGAAAAAAGAATTCCCAAGGCAGCAGCAGCAAAGTACAAAAACAAGTGGTCCTCTTTCTTCTTGGCATTTGGCCCTGTTGCAGTAGTTCAGATTTCACTTCTAGAGCGGATGAAGGGCAAACCTTGATCATGAGCTTTGCTAAAGCTTTCCAATGAAATTCTAGACCCTCCTTGGCTCTGATAGGATCCTAGAAGACTTAGTGTACTTGAGTAAACCTCGTGGTACTACATGATCCTAAGAAACACCACTCACCAAATGCTACTGATAAAAATCCCATCCGAGTGCCAGCACATACCAATTTACTCTTGGCAAATATGCTAAAGTAGAAAAAGCATATTTCATAACTAGTATGAGGCCGTAGGTTGTTAGCTAGGAAGTCAGAGCTTTTGTGAGTTCAAGGATAAACTATTTTTGTACCATCGAGGAAAAAGATGTTCTAAATTTCCATGAAGTAGTGAATTCACCTAGGGACTCTACAGTCCGACCTCTCTCTCTGTAAATCATTGTTAAAGACCGGAGAGTTACTTCAGTGGGTGAAAAGTCATGGTACTCAACATTTATATCTAAAGAGATGTTTTATTTCCTGTTATCACCCTGGCATCAAGGACAAAACTTCTTTTGTGGGTACTGGCTTCTTTTGCGGTAATCCCATGTGGAGGTCAGGCAGTAGGTGGTCCTGTTACTTAGGTGTGAATAAATTTTCTATTGACTACAGAAGGAGCCCTCTGTTCCACAAAGGGGTGAAAGAGATTGGGTTCACATACGGGACATAGAAGCTGCTACACAATCGTAAGCTGTAGCTGATACGGAATCCTCTTCAGGCTCACAGCAGACGCAGCTAGACCCTGTGGACTACTAAATAGCTAATGAAAGAGGATATTTATTGGAAAGGAATGTACAATCTAACCTTCAAGTATGAAAATGTTGTCCTGGCCTTTTTCACTGCGACTTGTTTCAGTGTTCCTTTTCCTGGACAAATGGAATATATGACGTGAACATACACTAATCACTATTTTGTGTTGCTGGTTTTTAAGTGTGGCTCTTCGTTTTGAAAAGGTGATAGACTAATGTGTGAAATGAAATCATGTGGTGCTGTTCCATAGCGGGATATGGGGGCTTATCAATAACAGAAATGCATGTGCTTTTATTTATTCCTGCTTGCCCTGACTATCTCTTTGCTTATTATTTATCTGGTAGGGTTGTCATTTCTCTTTCAGAAACTTTTCTGAGATGTTTGTATGTTCCCAGAAATGTATCCATTTCCTCCACGTTTTCAAATTTCTTGGTGTATAGTTTATAATAGTCTGTAATGATTCTTTGTATTTCTGTGATGTTGGTTGTAATGTCTCCTTTTTCATTTCTGACTTTTGCTATTTGGGTCTTCTCTCTTTTTTTAGTTGGTTTAGCCAGTGGTTTGTCTGTTTATCTTCTCAAAAAACTAAGTTTTTGTTTAATTCATCTTTTGTATTGTTTTTTGTGTTTCTATTTCATTTTGTTCTGCTCTGATCTTAATTATTTCTGTCTACTAATTTTGGGGTTGGATTGTTCTTGTTTTTCTAGTTTGTGGAGCATTAGGTTGTTTATTTGAAATCTTATTTGAAATCTTTCTATTCTTTTAATGTAAGCATTTATTGTAATAATATTTTATTAAATAAACTTGCTTTTGCCATACTAAGAGGATCAGGAAAGTATGGTATACTCACTTTGGAATAGTAAAAAAAAAAAAAATGAAATTCTACCATTCACAGCAACATGGTTGAACTTAGAGAAAATTATGTTAAGTGAGATGAGCCAGGTACAGAAAGAGAAGTACTGCATGTCCTCACTCATGAGTGGGAATTTAAAAAAATAAGCAAAGAAAAAAAGATACAACAATCACAGTAGTTCATTAAACTTTCAGAAGGAAAGAACAGAACTTAGGCTACCAAAGGTTGGGGGATATTGAGAAATTAGTAAAGGGCCACAAGAAATGATTACATTGTGTGATGTTAAATATACTAAGTATCCTAATTTGAGCATCACATAATGTCACAGGTATCAATATTCAGTGCTGTACCCCACAGATATGTACAATCAGCTATGTTTCTAAAATAAAATAATATATATATATATATAAAAAGCCAGGCCTAGAAAGAGAAGTACTGCATGTACTCATAAGTGGGAGCTAAAAAAGAAAGAAAAGAAATAACACAATAACACACTGAACTTTCAGGAGAGAAGAGAACTGTGGTTACTAGAGTTGGGAAAGGGGGATGAGGGGGTTAAGGAGAAATTGGTTAATGGACACAAGGAATGATCATGTTTTGTAATGATGAACATGCTAATTATCCTGATTTGATCACCACACATTGTACACAGGTATACATATTCAACTCTCTACCCCACAAATGTGTATAGTCAATTATGTTTCAATAGAAAAAAATAAACCATAAAAACAAAACAGACAAACAAAAAACAAAGTTTGTATTCAAAGGAAAAAAAGAAACTTTTATGGGATGAAAAGGAGGGGGGACTTCCTGAGTGTGATTGTTAACCATGTGGATTTTTAAAATGTAGCTACATGTATGCTTTAATTTTGACCAGTCTAGTATTGGACTTGATGGAAGCTGAGTCTCACATGGCCATAGAAATGGACAGAGGGACTTCCAGAGTCCTCCCCCCAGCCCTGTGGCCCTGTCTTATTTGAATAAGTACATATAAGCATATACAGCACATATAAGAACATATATATGGCCATATACAGATACAAGTGGCACAAGATGGGATCCAACACCAAAGTGCGGTGATCCCTGATTGGGGGACAAGAAGTGGGAATGACAGTACCTTAAATAATAAATGTTGTTACAAAGGAAGAGTTAACTTGATTTCTTTACCAAATCACTTTATTGTAAAAGCACCAAATAAGTTTTAGTTTAATGTCTTGATATGGATTGAATTGTGTCCCCCAAGTTTTAAGTCATTGAAGCTTAAATCCCCATTGTAACTTTGAGGGAGGGAAATCCTATAATGGTAATTGAAAGGTGGGACCTTGAAGAGATTTAGATTCTGAGGATGATGCCTAGTGAACAGGTTAATAATGGTGGTCAGGGGCGTGGTTCTGAGGGCTTTAAAAGGAGAGCACGTGAGAGTCAGTCTCTCTCTGCTTCTACCATCTTGCAATGTGATACCCTGTGTCACTGAAGCCACCACCAAGGAAGACCCTCACCAGATGTGTTCCCTGGACTTTGGACTTCCCAGCCTTCAAAACTATAAACAATAAATATTGTTTCTTTATAAATTACCTAGTTCCAGATATTTTGTTATAAGCAACAGAAATGGACTATAATTAAATTATTTTTGCATTTTACTTATAATTATTCTTTTAAAAATAGTTTTAAAGGTACAGAACTGTGATTTAAAATGCCCTTTGCTTTGTGCCACATTTCAATTTTACTTGCTTTCTAATTACTCTTCCAAAAGCTATTTACAGTATCCTCTATTCAATCATTACGTAATAAATGTGAGCTCTTGGCCAGAAATAAGTGTGGGCCAGAAGCTTAAATATATACAGCTATGCATTAGACTAATGGTCTGCATATATAGCAAATGCTCTTCAATTTCATAAACACCTTTCAATTTCATAAACACATGTTTAATACCTTTTAGATGATAGAAGCTATCAGAGAAAGGTGAAATCAGTCAGAATCCTTATTTGCAGACTTTCATTTGAACCAATTTAAAAAGCATGAATGCTGGGCCAGCATGCTCGTTTGCCGCAGTCCCTACCACTCCCTTTTGCATTGTAATTACCTGTTTCATACTTACACATTACCTCTCTGGCCACCTTTATAGGAGACTCAAAGAAAAGAGGGAGGCAGACATAACCATAGAAATTCTAATCTGATCTGGTAACAAATCCTTGATTCAACAGCTTATCCCTAAGGGATGGTTGGCACTGTGGGGAGGCAGGAGGTTATAGTGATGCCCACACAGCCCAGGCCCATAGCAAAGTGTTGGGAGGGCTTGAGTGGAGACACTTAGGACTTCTTTTCATCCTAGTTTTGCTCTGGGCAGACCCTGATGAAAACAAGAAGCTTAGGTGGCACCTTACTATAAACTTCTTGTGTTTTGTTTTTGTTTTTGTTTTTCTGTTTTTCCTTCCTATCAGGTGAACACACAGGATTTCAGAGGGCTGGTTCGGGAGGACGCTGTTCTCTACCTATTAGAAATCCCCAAAGGTGAAATGGTGACCATTTTAGCTCAAAGCCGAGCCGATGGTAAGTTTGGTCATTTAGTTTAGTTTGGGGGAAGGATAAGAGAGGTGTCTTGGGACCAGAATAGGCAAATCTTGGTATTAATAAATTGAAGTGGATCTTGACACCTAATCCTTGAGTCATAGGTTTGTTGAGAAAATGTGGGTGCCTTTTAACTTTCTGTAAAAGTGTTTTTTATGTATCCACTGAAATAATTTCACTAGTTGTTTCTGTTTGGAATAAAAGTGCTTTTCTATTGATTGATTTAAATTGACACATTGTAATTGTACATGCCTATGGGGTGCAGTCTGATGTTTTGATACATATATATGTTATATAATAATTGGGTAAGGGTCGTAAATGTAACTGTCACCTCATGCGTTTGTCATTTCTTTGTGGCAAAAACATTCAAAAGCTTCTCTTAGCTACTATAATATACAAAATTTAACTGTTAACCATAGTCACCCTACTGTGCGATAGACATTAGAATTTATTCCTCCTGTCTAATTGTAATTTTGTACCCATTGGCCAACCCCTTACTGTTTTCCTTTCTCTTCTCCCCTCCCCAGTCTCTAATAACCATTGTTCTGCTCTCTGTCTCTATAATATCAACTTTTTTTCCCCTTATTTTGAAGATTGCACATATGAGTGAGATTGGTATTTGTCTTTCTGTGCCTGGTCTACTTCACTTAACATAATGACCTCCAAGTCTATCCATGTAGTTGAAAATGACAGGATTTTATTCTTGTTTATGGCTGAATAGTATTCCATTGTGTATATATACCATTACTTTTTGTTTTATCCATTCATCCAGTGTTGGACACTTAGGTTGATTCCATATCTTGGCTATTGTAAATTGTGCTACAGTAAACATGGGAGTGCAGATATCTCTTTGACATACTGACTTCATTTCCCATATACCCAGTAGGGAGATTGCTGGATGATGTGGTAGTTCTGTTTTTAAATTTTTGAGGAACCTCCATACTGTTTTCCATAATGGCTGTTTTAGTTTACACTCCCACCAACAGTGTATGAGGTTTCCCTTTTCTCCACATCCTCACCAACACTAGTTGTCTTTTGTCTTTTTGATAATAGCCATTCTAACTGGGGTGAGGTGATATCTCACTGTTGTTTTGATTTGCATTTCCCTGATTAGTGATGTTGAGCATTTTTTCATATGTCTGTTGGCCATTTGTATGTCTTCCTTTGAGAAATGTCTATCAAGATCCTTCGCCCATTTCTCAATTGGGTTATTCATTTTATGTTCCTTATATATTTGTGATATTAGCCCCTTATCAGATGTATAGTTTGCACATATTTTCTCCCATTCTGTGGATTGTCTCTTCACTCTTTTAACAGTGTCCTTTGTGTAAAAGCTTTTTAGTTTGGTGTAATCCCACTTGTCTGTTTTTCCTTTAATTGCTTGTGCTCTTGAAGTCTTATTTTAAAAATAACTTGCCCAACCCCATGTTGTGGATCATTTTCCCTAAGTTTTCTTCTAGTAGTTTCATAGTTTCAGGTTTTATATTTAAATCTTTAATCCATTTTGAGTTGATTTTTGTATATGGTGAGAGGTAGGGGTATAGTCTCATTCTTCTGCACGTGGATATCCAGTTTTCCCATCTCCGTTTACTGAATAGACTGTCTTTTCCCTAATATGTATTCTTGGCACCTTTGTCAATGGTCAGTTTTCTGTAGGTGCATGAATTTATTTCTGAGCCTTCTATTGTTTCATTGGTCCAAGTGTCTGTTTTAATGCCAGTACCATGCAGTTTTGATTACTGTAGCTTTGTAGTATAATTTGAAGTCAGGTAGTGTGATACTTCCAGCTTTGTTTTTCTCAGGATTTCTTTGGGTATTCGGGGTCTTTTTTTGGTTCCATATGAATTTAGGATTGTTTTTACTATTTCAGTGAAGAATGCCATTGGTATTTTGATAGGTGTTGCATTATATCTGTAGATTGCTTTGTTGTTCTATTCAAACCTTCAACTGATTGGATGAGATCCACCCACATTAGTAAGGCAATCTGCTTTGTTTGGTCTACCCATTTAAAAGTTAATCTCATCCAAAAATACTCTCATAGAAACACCTAGAATAATATTTGACCAAACATCTGGACACCCCATGGCCCAGTCAAGATGACACATAAAATTAACCATTGCAGCAACTCATAAAGTTCATTATTCATCCTTCTTCCTGTTGGGGCTGTGCTTCTCATAGAGCCTGTGCACTGAGTTCATGGATGGAGAGATGGTAAGGGGCGATCAGAGGTAGAAGCTGATAACTCAAGAAAAGGTCTTTAGCTAAATCAAATTCAGCAAACAATGCTTTTGTCTTTCAGTGTATCGAGACATACTGGCTTGTGGCAGAGGGGATTCATTTTTTATAAGAAGCCACTTTGAATGTGAGAAGGAAACTCCACAGAGCCTGGCCTTTACCAGGGGGGAGGTCTTCCGAGTAGTGGACACACTGTATGATGGCAAGCTGGGCCACTGGCTGGCTGTGCGGATTGGAAATGAATTGGAGAAAGGCTTAATTCCTAACAAAAGCAGGTATCTGAGATCATACATGCCCATACACCCCTCTTGACCACTCCCCCCATCAAAAAAAACCCCAACAGAATCCCCCAAAAGGAAACCCCATGTGACTTCATGATTTGTCATGATCTACATCTTGTTTATGGGAAGTGGCCTGGATCTGTAAATAGTACCAGCCGATTTGCTGTGTTTAGTATCACATGATTGATTGTTGCTCTTGGCTGCTTGAATGGTTTCTTAAGGAGTGTCTAGTGCCTTGCATTCCTAGGGGAGACACTGAGCAGCGGTAGCACCCAGCCACCTCTTAGAGACAAGTCACCCAGCTGGTGCCCAGTCCTCATCCTAGAGCAAGGCTTATGCATCCCAGTGAGCACTTGCTGGTAGGATGACAGTGTGGGAACCTAGAAAAGGTACCTGTATTTTAGCAGGAGTTCCAGGTGTGTTTACTGTATACCTGTGTACCAGAATGAGCCAAATTTAGCATATTTAGTACTAAGTTTCTTGGGGTGGATTTTATAGACCCAGCCTTTTTCTGCCTCCATTTGCAAGCAAAGGTCCTCATATTTCCCACCCTGTGAAACATCTTCATTGACAAGCTGAATCTTCCCTAATCTAAGTTCGTAAGTAAATCAACTAGATTTAGTTAATGACATGCACATTTGCCACGTTTTCTGGCTCTAGAGATTGACTTCCCATGGTTTCTTCTCTCAGAGCTGAACAAATGGCCAGTGTTCAGAATGCCCAGAGAGACAACGCTGGGGATAGGGCAGATTTCTGGAGAATGCGTGGCCAGAGATCCGGGGTGAAGAAGAACCTGAGGAAGAGTCGGGAAGACCTAACTGCTGTCGTGTCTGTCAGCACCAAGTTCCCAGCTTACGAGAGGGTTTTGCTACGAGAAGGTGAGGAAGCCACCTAGGGCCAGGAAGTGATCTGACTGGGCTCTGAGCCTGTTTTCCTTTATTTTCAGACTGTAATGGTCAAGTTCTAACTTATCTGCATCATTTAGGCCAAAGGCTTGTTACAGAGTTGGAATCATATTCTAACAAGGAGCATGATTTATGACAAGTGAGCTGTTCAAACTCCTAAATGGAGGCATATTTCTACAACCTAAAAAAAAAATTTTTCAATATTACTACTCAAAACGTTCTATATATTTCCCATAGTAAAATTTATCTTTAAAAAATGGTGAGGGTAGTAAAGGCATATGCTTCAGAAGAGAGCTGGGCTGAGTTGGGGATAGAAGAGCACACATTTTCTTTTATTTAGTCATGTTCTTATTAAAAGCCTGTATAATTCCTTTGCTTCTTAGTCTTAATAGCTAAACAAGTCTATGTGTTTTAATGGCCTTCCTCATCTCATTTCAGCTGGTTTCAAGAGACCTGTGGTCTTATTCGGTCCCATAGCAGATATAGCAATGGAAACCTTGGCAAAGGAGTTACCTGACTTGTTTCAAACTGCTAGTAAGTCTGTCAGTGATTTTTTTTCTCCCCAAATTTTTATTTTGAAATATTTCTAACGTACAGAGAAGTTGAAAGAACAGTGAACATCCAGATTCCCTTCAACTGGAGTCACTGGTTGTTATTTTACCATGTACACTTTCTGTCCCCACCCCCTGCCTATAGACACACACACACACACACACACACACACACACACACACACACACACTCTTTTAGAATTTTTGCTGAACGATTTGAAAGTTTAAGTTGCAGACAGTATAACACTTTACCCCTGAATGTTTCTGTGAATCTCCTAAGAACAAGGACATTCTCCTGCACAGCCACAATACCATTATCTCAGTGAAGAAATTTAATATGGATACAATAACATTTTCTAGTATATACTTCATTTTTCAAATTTCCTCAATTGTCCCAATTATGTCCTTCATAACTTTTTAAAAATAATTCAGGATACCACCATTACATTTTATTTTTGTCATTTTATGATTTTTATGTCTTTTTAGTCCCCTCCTTTTTTCTAAATTATTTTGTGACATTTACATTTTGGAACATCCAAACCAGTTGCCTCATAGAATATTCCTGATGGACTGGCATAACCGTTTCTTCATGTTTACATTTCAGTTAAACAAATAATGTGGGTCCTTCCCACCATATTTCATTAGGAGGCACCTAATGTCAGGTGTCCCGTCATTGCTGATGCTAGGTCCGGAGCATTCGGTTGTCACTGATTTCTAAAAAATTATTTAGTCCATTTTTTGTTTTTACAGAAACAGAACCAAAAGATGCAGGATCTGAGAAATCCAGTGGAGTAGTTCGGTTAAACACCGTGAGACAAATTATTGAGCAGGTGAGAAAGTTCATCTGAAGGCCATGTTGTCAGAAGGACTTGGATCATGGTGTGCTGTAGTCTGTTTTAGAATAAACTCTGTATTTTAATAATCATTAAATGTTAGTGATAAAAAATTAATGTAAAGGCAAGTGATTTTACTGTGTGGAAACCAGTCACTGTTCTGTAGCAATAATGTTTTGGTTTTTTTCAGAGTACTTACTCAGCATTGTACTAAATAGCCTGTTAATTCATTTTACCAGAAGTTCTAGCAGATTGATATTAAACTGGATGTAATGTGGAAGGAAATGTTTTCTGCTTTTTGGTTTAAATTTATAAGTTTTATCCTATACCGCCTTTACACTTACTTAAACAAACTTCTTGATGCTGTATTACTTTACACACTCATTTATGTGGCTTTTCCCCATCTGTAACAGGATAAGCATGCGCTACTGGATGTGACTCCAAAAGCTGTGGACCTGTTGAATTATACCCAGTGGTTCCCAATTGTGATTTTTTTCAACCCAGACTCTAGACAAGGTGTCAAAACCATGAGACAGAGGTTGAGTCCAACATCCAGCAAAAGTTCTCGAAAGTTATTTGATCAAGCCAACAAGCTGAAAAAAACATGTGCACATCTTTTTACAGGTAAGTGAAATTTAAAGTGTAGTCTCTGCGCAGAAGTGAGAAGTAAAGAATTGAAAAATGGAAGAAATAAGAAAATCTGAATAGAGAATTTGAAATCCTGTTCATGATTCCTTGAAAAATAGTCCTATAAAAGAGGTACAGTAGACCCATGGCATTTGTATATAGAACTTTGCGATTTATACTGTTTGGAAATGATCATAAAGATCCATGATGCAATAATCAGTCATTTTGATGAGGTCCAGATTTTTGTGTGGGACTGCAAGACTGGGGATTGAACTTGGCTCCCACCCAGCGCCCATGTCTCTCTGTAGATGGTGTCATTGTTCTCTCATTACCATCAGTGCACACACTAACTTACAGAGTGAGAGGAACTTGGTTTCATTATTAAAAAATGTCCCTACAAGAAACCTGAACATTTTGGATATTGGATGATTTAAGGATTTATTACCTCTATTTTTTAGATGTGATAATAATATTGTGATTATGTTAACTTAAAAAAAAAAGGGTCCTTTAGGGAAATATGAGGGTACTTCAAAAATTTCATGGAAGGATTTGTATTCTTTTTCAATTCTATTTTTCCACAAACTTTTTTGACGCACCCTCAAATACTAAATAAAATATTTATGAATGACCTAATATGATGCCTGTAATTTGCCTAAATAATCTGCAGTAAGAGGAGTGGTTGGGGTATAGATAAGACAAGACTGACCAGGAGTAGGTAGTTGTTGAAGCTGGTTGATGTGTTCATGGGAGTTCATTAAACGATTTTCTCTACTTTTGTATGTGTTTAAAGTTTTCCATAATGGAATACTTTTTAAAGTCCCTGAAGTGAAGACCCATTGCTACTTACTATTACTTAAAGTAAAATGGTCTAACGATGTGACATATTTTAGCAACTGAATATATGCACTACCTGTATAAATGACTATTGAATTCTATGAATATGGCATATTTAAGAGTTTAAAAGGGTTACATAAATTTAGGTCATGCAATGCTTTATTTTGTGGGAATGCTGTAAAGAGACTGCATGGATATAATATCCTCAGGATAATGATAGCTCTTCTGAGTTCAGTGCCTGTCCTCATCAACCTGTGGCATTTTGAGCATGTCTCTGATAAGGGGGTGAAAGGTGGGTGAATGAACTTGTGTCCATTCCACTCTTGTTTTACTGTCACTTGGCTTTTCTTGTTAAAGAGAGATGCATTACTTACCACTATGGCTGAATGGTGTAACTGATAGTTTAACCAAGTGCTGAGGAGGAAATGATCCATCATCGACTAGATTTCTGTGAATGTAGAGTCTTAAGCACTTGTGCCTTCATTCATGCGTATCTTTTCTGTCATCGTCTTCTCGTTGTTATTACTGTTTGTTACCTTTGCAACAGTGAACAGTGCTGTCTTCCTAGGCCACAAGAAAGGCCCAGCGACTTCTGCATAGTCAAAGATGTAGCGTGTGGCTGAGCCCAAACCGAAACTGAGCTTTCTCTGACTGTGTGCACAGTACTGTATGTACGTTACAGCACAGACATTTTATTCTAATGCCAAAGGGGGTCATATACACAGTTCCTCCGTTTAACAGATGAGAAAACTGGGGCCCACAAGATTGTGAATGATGTCAAACCCATCCCCACTTCCTCTTTCCCCCTTGCCTTTGTTAAAGTCCACTGAATGGCCAGAGGGTCAAATTCGGGGTTCCTGTGAGGATGCGAGAAATCAGGAAAAGAGGGGGCTGGCTGGTTAGCTCAGAGGGTTAGAGCATTACCTTGTAACACCAAGGTCAAGGGTTTAGATCCTAGTACCAGCCAGCCACCCCACCGCCCGCCGACCCCAAAAATCAGAAATCAGGAAGGGAAATAATGGGTTGTGGAGGAAGAACCAGGTAGAAGGAGGCTGGACAAGAAGGGGGAGCTGGGCAGAAGGAGGTAGCCAGTTACTGTGGGGCACTCCCTTTATCTAGCATTGAGTCGGCATCATCTGCCCTTGGGAGCACAGGCCACAGTAGCTGGCTGAGGCTGAGGATCTGGGGGGCCCATGTGTGTAGAGGCAACTCCTCATTAAGCTTCACTGATAGATTCCAAGATCCTTAAAGGCAAAGACTTGTTCGGTCTCTGGCTCTGTGCGGCAAATAGGTGGCATAAATTTCATAACCTACGTTAGAATTACCTCTGGCACACCAAGACATTTCTTGCCTAAACTAATCAGGAAGTTGAAAGTTTTAGAATAAAGTCAGAGGTTGGGATGGAAACTCACATTGTGAGCATTGAGTTTCATCTAGAATTTTGAAGTGACCCTGTCTCTGGTGAGATAGATTGCCAATCTTTTACATAGAATTACGCAGTCTTCAAAATAGATGGTGCAGGGTGCTGAACAGCTTTGACCAACAAGCCCCAGTTTTCTTCCAAATGGTCTTTTACATTTTCTTCCAAACTTCTATGTTTGACTTTTCAAAGCGGCACAGACGGCCTGGCTAGGCACTTTTATTCCCAACCCCCGCCCCACTCAGCTTGACCAGGCTGTGACTTGATGGTGTGTGGATGGCCAGAAACACTAGATTTCAAACTGGAGCAGCAGAACTTGTAGACAGAATTCATATTTTTTAAGTTTTTAAAAATGATTTTAAAGTTACAGCATTTTACGAATTAATAATTGAGAATAATAGAGCTTCTTTGATGAACACAATAATTTGAAGTCAAGCTTTATGTCACAGGTAGTCTTAATAGGATGAATATCATTTTTATTTTTTCCTTTTTGCACAGAAATTTTTAAAACCCTGTTTATCACAGGCACGTATTTAATTATGACAATATTAAAATGGCTCCCCTTACAGTCTTGAAGTATGTCTCAGTTGAACAAAAGAAGCTTTATTCTGAGATTTGCCCAAAAGCTAGTTGACTTGTCAAAGTAAGTTAAAGTGGTAGGCTTGCCTTCCCCACCCCTGCCAATTTTTAAAAATTGAGTATAAAAATACATTTGCATGTATATATCACAAGAATATTTTTTAAAATGAAGTTTGAATTACATGTTTTCTTGGAACCTTTGAAACACTTATTTCATGGTTTGAAAACCACTGAAGTAGAATTATAGATTTAGAGACCCAAGTGGGGCCACCCTAAATTGTGGGATTTTAAAGCACCATGGGATATTCTAGCCCTCTTATCAGTTTTCCAGGCTTCATTGAAGTGAAATTTGTACAGTTTGGTCCTGGGACTTCAGAGGAACTGAACAAATGCTACTGATTATTAGTAGTGATATTACTTTATGCTTATTTTATTATCTTTCAGTGTTAACATGCTGTAAAAAATTTTTCTTTGTCATTATTTTCTTTGTCACTAGTCTGTGAAAAAGGTTGTGGGAAAAGTGAACCTTGTACCAGCTAAAAAAAAGACCAAACTACAGGAGGGGCTTCTTGGTTTCTCAGGGAGTGCAGTGAGTCTGTTGACCACAGGAAGCAGGGACAATGCTGTACTCCCTAGTTGGACACCTTGGCTGTCACTAGCCCATTTAGAGAAGCTCTGGTACTTGAGTGTTGACCCAGCCATGCAAATAGCTTTATTGAGATTTAATTTACATACCATATAATTCACCCATTTAAAGTATGCAATTCCGTGGTTTTCAGTATTTTCAGAGTTATGCAGCCATCACCACAGTCAATTTTAGTACATTTTCATCTTCCCCAAAAGAAACTCCATTCCCACTGTCAGTCTTTCTCCATTTCTCCCTGTCCCCATCCCCTCCAGCCTCACATGTCATATTTTGTTGTTGCTCTTGGAGCTTCCCAACCTCCTTGGCTGGGGAGAGTGACCACATACCTGCCACTGCTGGGCATGGATGCCCCCAGAATCCCAGTACTGCCAGCCAAAGCAGTGGCTGAGTGAGGATGCTTTTGGTATCTCACTTTTTCCAGCTCGAAAGAAATATTAAGCCTATTCAAAGGGACATAGGCCAAGCCCAGAAGTTGGGAGCAACAGGTAGTTAACTAATATTGCTCAGTCAAAGAATCTGAAAGCCTAATGAGCAAAGCCAACAGTAAGTCAAAGGTCCTTGATTCAGAGTCAAGTGAAGGCACTACTGTGGCTGTGCACCTACCTATTAAAAGGTCAAGAGCATGAATTGGATGTTACCTTCATAAGGGGCTTAGGAAGTTAGCTGCTGTGAAGCTCTTATTTTTTGTTTATATTCTTGACTGTTCATGTGAACTCAGTAAGAGGTTCTGTGACTTTCTTCATTTTATCAGGGGGCATGAACATATTTTCTGCATTTCATAAGTGAATCTTTTGACTTTAGATTTTCTTTATGGTGAATATAGACTGCACTGATCTCAGACAACTCCAACATAAAGCCTTAAAATACCACTTAATGTTCAATACACATTTAGTGCAGATCACTTATTTTGTCTCTGGGGTGTACAGTCTCACGTCTGTATTTAAGTACTATGGTATTATGTTTTAGCTACAAGCACAATAATCTTTACAACGTTATCATGATAAGGATACAAAAATTCATGGAATCAAGGTTAATTTTCCTCGGGTTGTCTAATGTATCAGTTTATTCCAGTGCTGTAAATAATTAATAACTGAGGAAACTAAGCTCATTCGGTACTTTTGAAGGTCAGCGTTAAAACTTTTTTTTTTTTTATTGGTTATACATATTTATGGGGGCAAGAGCTGACTGTCAGCACCTGTGCCCACGTCGTGGTGAGTAAATTAATGCCATCAGTATGCCCACCACCTCAAATTGCATTTGTTTCCTGTGTCCTCCACCCAGCCTCTCCCCAATGCTCCTCTCCCGGAACATCTTAAGTGAAGAAAGCTATGTTACTAGGAAGAAAACTTGAAGCATAGTTGCTTACAAAATTTGCTTAATGGTTCTTTTTGGCTTTTGAAGTGATAGACACAATGCCACGCCCTGTGATAAAAGGCCATGACAATGTAATTTAAAAGAAATCCTAATTTACCTGATATTAGTCTGATAATTAGTCTGATAATTTTAGGCACAATTTGTTTATTTGCCTTATCCCCATTAGGTCCATAAATATATACTGCTGAAGAATGAATGCACATGCTGTGCTTTGTTGGTATTGTATATCTGTGCTCTAAATTTGTTTTTTGATGGGCTGTGTAGTGTGGAGGCTAAAGTCTCTGAAAGCAAATCTCTGCGTTGGCATCCTGGCTTCTCCACTTGCTGGTGTGAGGCCTTGAGCTAGTTACTTTCAACACTGTGCCTGGGTTTCTCATCTGTAATTTAGAGATGATAGCAATACATGGCAAGGTTTGTGTAAGCATGGAATGAGCTAATCTGTGTAAGGTACTTGAAAAGGTACATGGTCGATCCTTAGTAAAGTGCTGTTACACAAGGTATATTTTGTTCTGACTAGAAAACGTATATTCTTTGATTATACACCAGTTGAGTTTGGTTAATTTGTGTGCATAATCTAAAATGTTTAGACTATCAAAATGACATACATTTAAGTGTTACCTTTAGTATTTTATTGGAGGTAGCCAACAGTATATTAGTGTACATTTTTGGTATTTATAATATACACATCTATGTAAATGATTTTTAAAATATGGCACTTTTATATTTGTTTTAGATGTGTTATCTTTACTACTGAAAACATGCTTTTTAAAGACTTTTTTAAAAGTTAGCTTTTCTGAAAATGGCATTCTGAAAATTAACCTGTTTTTTTGCTTTATAACATCTGTGTAATGTAAACTCAAACAGCTAGACAGTAAATAGTTTCAATTGTATTCAACTAAAGGAATTTAATATTCAAATACATGCAGGCTTTTTCTTGCATTTTCCAGTATTTTAATTCAAATATGACACCAACAAATATAAATGATGTCAAATAGCATGCTTTATAAACATCACTCTAGAAGCTAATGCAAACATTTTTGTTTATATTTCTATAGCCACGATCAACCTAAATTCTGCCAATGACAGCTGGTTTGGCAGCTTGAAGGACACCATTAAACATCAGCAAGGAGAAGCAGTTTGGGTCTCTGAAGGAAAGGTATGTGGCCTAGATATGCTGCTGTGAGGTGAGAGTCCTGCTCTGCATCTTTTCTGAAGGGGGCAGTGAATGTAGTGAAGCCATGCCCACTTGAAGGGACTGCAACACGCATGCTAACTGAGTTTGAAACTTTATAAATTCTCTAACAAAGTAGTGAGACAAAAGGACTTCTAAAAGAGGAGCAGAATGTGACATGTGTAGCCCTACATTCACTTCCCTTTTACTTTTAACATAGTAACTAGTGTCGTATTCCAAGTACACTAATCAGAGCTTACAAGACCTTGTGCTGAGCTCCACAGCTTATTAAGGACATGGGAAACTTAGAGTGGAGAGGAGAGGCAAGGAACGTGGAGAATATGGTTAAAAATTAATACAAAGAAGAAAAGCTAACAGAATGAATGATTTGTTTTGAAAAGAGGTTGACAGAGACTGTGCCATAGTTCTCAGGGTTTGGCCCTGTGATACAAGAGCGTCAGGGAACTTGTGTGGGCCTCTAAAATCAGATGGCTTCTCATCTGTGGAAATGGTTTATGCATGACAGTGCTTCAGGGAGAAAGGGGAGAGTTTACGTAAGCTGTGATCTCTTTCATTCAAGGAGCCTTTCATGCTAGTGTCCTGTCCCTCCGCTGAATGGAGGTAGTTGGTGAGACGTTACAGTGTCAATCTGATCGCAGAGTTGACTGAGTCTTGCTCTTTGGGAACTGGATGTCCGGTAGGGTATCTAGCATCTACAGAGTGCTCAAGCTCTGTGAGCATGTGTGCCAGTCTCCCCGGAGAGGACAAGCTGAACAGGCCGTAGCTCCTGCCCTGGAGCGCTGGAGAATCTTGTAGAGGAGTGGAAGTGTGTGCACTTAGGACAGGAGACGGGTACCAGGAGAAAGGCTGGAGAGGAGCCTGGTTGTGGAAGAAAGACATTCCAAGAGGAGTGTGGCTCTGTCACGGTACATAGGGTGGGTAGTAGCGAGGATAGGCTGGAGTGTTCCTAATTTGAGTCTTGTGCAAAAATTAACATAATATCAACATTGGACCAAAGCCAAGTGATTTCAGGAAAATAAAGCTGCCCTCCCTGTCTGGCGCGTGTCAAGGTTTTAGTCACTTCACTGTACCCTTGGGAATTTTCTTGAGTCCGCACTTCCAGGAGCCGTGTCAGACCCCACTGACCCTCCAAAACAAATTCCTCTAGATGGAAGGTATGGATGATGACCCCGAAGACCGCATGTCCTACTTAACCGCCATGGGCGCAGACTATCTGAGTTGCGACAGCCGCCTCATCAGTGACTTTGAAGACACGGATGGCGAAGGAGGTGCCTACACTGACAATGAGCTGGATGAGCCAGCCGAGGAGCCGCTGGTGTCTTCCATCACCCGCTCCTCGGAGCCGGTGCCGCAGGAGGAGGTGAGGCAAGGCAGGCCACGGGCTGCAAGGCCACAGGCAGGAAAAGGAGATCCTGGTGTTCCACTTTCATTCTTTTGGACAACTGTTCATTCAGGGTGCTGTGGAAGGTATTCCTCAGGGGTGGAGCAGATGATTTGTAGGGAGTCTCACTGTGATTCCATGCCTTTGTGATGGTGGCTGCGGTCCATGAGAAAGTGGGACGGGAACATGAGCCTTGGAAGAGGCTGAGCTGGCAGCACTGCTCATACCCAGGCATGATAGATCAGCAGTGCAGTGTTATGTGCCGGCTGTCCAAATTTCAAGTGGAACATTCCTTGTGAAATGCAGAATTGTTGTGTTTACTTGTAACCTTTGATTAGGTCTCTCTCAGAACTCTTAGGTGTCCTTGCTTTTCTTCTCCTCCCTACCTTTAACCTTTCTAATCTTGCTAGAGCTCCTGAGTGTTTCCCCATCAGTTTCCTTCTCTCTTCTATTTCAATTTTTTGATTGAGCTCATGATCAAATATTCATCTGATCACATGTACTATGCATCTAGTGATTAGACAGCTTATGGGGTCCTGGAAATCACATCAATAGGCGCTAAGTTAGGACTGGAGCAATTATTAGCTACACATCAGAGAACATTGGAATAATGATCTTTGTAGGTGAGATTATCCATGTATTTGGATAATTATTGCTGTGGATTTCTCTTCAGCAATTTAGCTCATTCCGGTGAATGATTTATTTTTTTTTTTTATGAAATAGAAGTACCAAAAAAAATAAATTAAAGGGGAAGAAAAACCCACTACCTCCACAACAAAAAAATTAGTATATTCTGCTAGACACAAAAAGAATAAATTAACTCCTGTCTATAAATATTGATGAGCTAAATGCTTAGAAATGTTAACAGTCATTAGTGATACAAGAGATTTTAGACTTTAGGAGGGTTTTGTAAAGGACTTGCACTTTAAAGGAAGAGACTGTTACACTTGATGCAGCCAGTTTTAAAAAGTGTCTTAAGCATTTGCCAATGGGAGTCTGCCTGGTATCTGCCTTTTCAGTAAAGAAGCACTGGGTCAGAACCTCAACTTCTGTGCAGAACCACAGCAAAGCAGATGAGCGCTCTCTTCTCTCTGCTCGGATGTTCTCGTTGTGAATGAACCTTTATGTCTTGTAGAGCGTAAGAAAACCCAGCCCAGAGCCACGAGCTCAGATGAAGAGGGCTGCTAGCAGAGATCAACTTAGGGACCATAGCCCACCCCCAGCATTCAAGCCAGAGCCGCCCAAGGTATGTGGCTGGGAAGCCCAGGATGGGGAGGAAGAGGAAGCCGAGGCCCCTGGATAGCCAGGGAGGAGCACGCCCAGTGAGATGGTCTTGAATTATGGTTTTGACTCACAGTGTTCTCTCTTAGAGCCTGTCTTTTGGCCTGTTGGGTGAACCCAAAATTAGGGAAGAACAAAAAGATAGGAGTGCAAGGCAGTGTTAGGAGAGCTTATAATTTTACAAATGCTAGTGTTTATTTTCTTTACTTTTTTTGTAGAATGAGTTTTATAAACGCTTCGTGTTCAGAATCACCAATCTCAAAATCTGTTTTTCCTTTTCTGTCCAATTAAAGTTTTCTGCCAACCAAAAATCCTTAGTGGTGATTTCTTAAAGAAAACCATCTCACCATTGTTTACAGTACATCTCTTTATGAGAGCAGTTTAATTTATTTAATAAATCGTATCCAGAACAGAATGAATATAAAGACACAGGGCATCTGTCATATGATTCTTTACTCTCAGTCAGAGTCAAAGCTATGGCTATAAGCTTTTCTTACATCCTAATCAATTTTCTCTATTCACTCAATAATTTAGACAAGAAAAAAGCAGTAATTGTGTGAGCTGTCAGAAGTAATTAGTGACCTCATACAGTTCAATATCTCAGTGAAGATTTGCAAGCAGGGCTAGGATTGAAGTGTGAAGGATTGGGATACACACCACCTGCACTCCCCACCCCAGGCTCGTTCCCCTCCACTGGACATGGGTCTCACCTCTGGGCCAGGGCATGTGCCCTCGGTGCATCATGACCTCCAATCACAAAGCCTGACGTTTTCAGAGGTCTTCTCCAAAATTCGAATCTCCTTTAGTACCAAGTTATTCAAGGTCTGACCTTCTTCTAGCAGCTGCAGCCCTCTCAGCACTTTCCTCCCTAGAGCTCCTGATACTGTTCTGTAGGAAGGGAGGGGGAGGACTCAGGATGCCCGACCAGCGGCTGTTGGCTCTGCCATATTAGATTCCTTGTCAGAATGACATTTGTTGATCACCTTTGGAAACTGATCAGGAAATAGAGTGTATTAAATCACTAATATAGATTTGAAAATAAATTAAAAGCCCAAGGTAATAACGTGTCATTGCTCTCTGCAGGCCAAAACCCAGAACAGAGAAGAATCCTATGACTTCTCCAGATCCTATGAATACAAATCAAACCCCTCTGCCGTTGCTGATAACGAAACTCCTGGGGCACCTACCAAGGGTTGTCCTCCTCCTGTTGCAGCAAAACCTGTCTTTGGGCGGTCGATACTGAAGCCCTCCATTCCCATCCCTCCCCCGGAGGGTGAGGAGGTAGGAGCGAGCGGTGAGGAGCCCAAATCAGTCCTGGGCAAAGTCAAAATATTTGAGAAGATGGATCACAAGGCAAGGTTACAGAGGATGCAGGAGCTCCAAGAAGCACAGAATGCAAGGGTAATTGTTTTTAAACTACTAGATGATCTTAGCGTGTCAGCAGTAAGAGTTTTAAATGAGTTTGATTTCAGTATAATGGTGCACAGTCCCTTTTCCACTGCCACAAACATGGCAGGGATGTTCACACACTGAGGCGCGTACTGTGTTTCTTCCAGATTGCCAGCTATCAGCATGTCCCTCTTTCTTCCGATCAAGAAAGCCTAAAAATAGAGGGGAATAGGACTCTTTTTTGTTTTTTGGGTTTTTTTAGTGGCTGGCAGGTAAGGGGATCTAAACCCTTGACATTTGTGTCACCAACACCGCTCTCTAACCAACTGAGCTAACAGCCAGCCCGGGAATAGGATTCTGCCCTTCATTCTTCAGAACTTTGTATCGGGTTCCGGATGGGGAAGCGTGACAAGAGAATCAGTGCCTCAGAGGTTATTTTAATTAGGGTATTCGTGATGTTTATTTGGTGACTGAGTCTTCATTTGCTCTCAGATGTGCCATAGAAACCAAGCAAACTCTTGAGTGCCAAAATGGAAAGGCCCGTAGATTGTACTTTTTGAGCTGTCTGAATTTTTGTACCATGTGCACGTATAACCTTCCAAACATCAAAGAATTTAAGTAAAGGTCTGCGGAGCATATCTGGCCCAGTAGATATGGGAGTTTTCTATTCAAGTCTGTCACAACAGCAGCAGCAGTGCTTCTGAGTGTGTAAAAACATTTTTTCTTTTATTGTGGTGAAATATGCATAACATAAAATTTACCATTTCAGCTATTTTTTAAGTGTTCAGTTTAGTGGCATTAAGTACACTTACATAGTTGTGCTCAGCTATCACCACCATCCGTCTGCAGAACTTTTTCATCCTCCCCAAGTGAAACTCTGCACCCATTAAATGCTAACTCTTCATTCTCCTCTGCCCCCAGGCATTGGCATCCACCATTCTACTTTCTGTTCCTGTAAAGTTGACGACTTAAGAACCTCAATAAGTGAAATCATACAATTGTCCTTTTGCGACTGGCTTATTAGAATAATGTCCTCAAGACTCATGCGTATTGTAGCGTGTGTCAGAGTTTCATTCCTTTCAAACATTTTTCCTATTTGGCATGTACCACCAGGCACCACACACAACCATGGATGCTAGAGAGTTGCTTCTCTTTTTCCTCTTCTCCTTGAATGGGATGGAAAAGGAATAGGGTATGGGGACAGGGTGGGACCAGCAGGAAGCCAGCAAGCAAACTGGCCAGTGGTCGTTCTTTCATTCTTTTTTTCTTAATCACCACAGATTGAGATTGCTCAAAAGCTTCCTGATATCTATGCAGTTCCAATCAAAACGCAGAAGCCAGAGCCCGGCCTGCCCCAGCATGCAAGGTAAGGGCTGCTAAGTATGTATAGCTGTAGGACTTGGACTTGAAGAGTTTTCTTTACCCAGATTTCAGAGGCAACAGGAGGATTTTTCCCCACCTGGTCAACTGTTTACCTTACTCATTCAGTCATATTTAATTGTAAAGATTGCAGAGTCAAAAATTAACGGTAATTTTGCTTGTGTGTGAACACACTCTCCAATAAAGTGTCATCATTGATATTGCACGTTGGTACCCTTTGGCACATTCGAGCGTAGTTACATTAGTGTGTGAGGATAGGTCATAAGGAAAATTCCTAGGGCTTAGACCAGTTTTGTTGCTGTTTCCTGGTTCATAGCCAAACTCTTTAATTCCTTTGTATCACCTAGCTAAGTCAGGCCACTTGTGCCTAACTCGGGGTCTGAAGAGACAAAGACAAGCAGTTGACCAGTGTTGGTAAGATGCTTTATATTTAAAATGCTGCTCAAGCCCCAGGAATTAACAGTGTCTTCCTGTTGAGGTTTTATACTGGATCATTTTCTACTTCTGAGAAGATAAAAAAGAAAAAAATCAGCTTTTCTTGACCGGAAGCTAGAGTCTAGATTTACAGCAATAGAAAACTTGAAGCAGATTTCTTCTTTACCAATTGAATGGTAACACAGGTGACCATGTTGCCTCTAGCAACAAAGGCTCCTTGGTATATTTGACTGAAATTGGCAGGAACTGGTTCTGCTGGGTGAGGCTGTAGCTGGGAGGTTGGGGGTGGGGCAGGCATGCCTGTCCAGTGGGGAATTCTTAGGTCAAGGGGCACCTGGCTGGCTTCCTCACTCACTGCCCAAGTGAGCATTGGCCTTGATCTGCTGCTACTATCCCTGCCCCTACCACTCTGAGCCTGGAGTGTGGCTTCGAGGTCAGCGAGTGACCCGCTTTGGATGGCCACGCTCTGTGCTCATAGCCACACCTTTGGGGGCAGCCCGAGGATGCAGATGTGCTCCAGGATGCATTTGACACTCACTTTGTTAGTTCCAGGCCCCCCGAGCCACAGAAAGGTCCTTCCAGACTTTATCAGGATACCCGAGGAAGTTATGGCAGTGACGTCGAGGAGGAAGAATACCGCCAGCAGCTGTCCGAACAGTCAAAGCGTGGCTATTACAGCCAGCATGCCCGCTACCGGGACACTGAGCTATAGATGACCGCAAAGGGACGCTTCCCACCCGCCGCCACAGCAGTGGCTTTCCTGCCAAGCCACTGGGACGACACTTCAGTTAAAATGCACTGCAGCGACGTGGAGGGACCCAAGCTTATGTTCTCTCACAGGCAGCTCCGGGACAGCCGGTTTAAATTAAGACCTGAAGGCTGCTTATGGGACTGGGTTGGACGAGTTTATGGCTTTTTGCTCAGAATTAAGAAGAACACTACAGTCTGATACTGTTATTTTGCTTCAGAGGACCAAAATCTGTATTAATTCTGTTTCCGTATTTTTAATATGTATATTAAGAAGCGATAACTATTTTTTCTCATTAATAGTGGACTGTTTCAATGTGAGGCAGAATGTGAAAAGAGCAATAAAACAATATTGTTGGACTCACACTAAATTCAAAGAAGTATTTTATTATGAGAGTACTTCAAAAAGTTCTTGGGACGATTCATGTATCTCTTAATTGTATTTTTCCATGAACTTTTGAAATATACTCATACAACTAAGTGCCTTTGATGAGAAGTGTCTTTAAATACTCTTCCTTTGAAGCTTTATGCAAAGCCATAATGGACTAAAACATTTTGACTAAATTTTTATACCAGTTTAATAGCTGTGTTTTCCACGCACTGAATCAAGGCATTTGTCTTTGTAATATTTTGCATCAATTCTGACTGTGTATATAATAGCTGTACTTGATAGTTTGGCGTTTAAGTGCTAAATAGCCTGAAGACCAAGAAGTCGGTATAGAAATTTTTTGTTTAAAACTTTTGTTTGAAAAAAGCAGATACTTGAGGAAAATGGATTTTATTTCCAAAAATATGTGTAATGACATCAGTCAGTTTTATAATTTAATAAAAAGGAATACATTGCAATCAATAATTTGCATTGTGGATTTTTTCACTACTTCCTATTTTTAAATGCACCTTTTATTTCAATTACTGATCAGAAAAGTCAGAACTTGCTCATTGTTGGACATTGGAAAAGGAGACACATAGGAAAAATTAAAATTTCCCATAATCCCATCTGATAATTTTGGTGTGTTTCCTCCAGTTATGTATTTGTAATGTCTGTGTGTGATATGTGAGACTGTACTTTTTGCATTCTGTTTCCCACTTTTTCTATTTGACATTTTGTCATGAACGTTTCTCTCAGATAGTGTAAACTCCACACACACATTATTACTAATAACTGAAGAGTGATAAATCCTATGACTGCCTCATAAAAGAGAACAGTTCGCCTATTGTTGGCTGTTGGATTACTTCCCATTTTTTACCTCTTACATGAAATGTACCTCTTTGTATGTAATCCATTTTTGCATGTCAATGATCAACACTCCAGTCCTTTTCTGAATTATTGAGTAAGAGAATAGGAACATTTTTAAGGCTCTTGATGTTTATTGCCAAATAGCTTTCTAGAAAAGTTACATCAATTTACATCCCATATTCACTCTTGAAAGACTAAAAAAAGTTTAAAATTTAAATGAGACAGCTGAGGAATTTAAGCTTGTGTGAATCAAAAGTACACTGAGTTTGGGAAAGGAGGAGAAAAGAGTCTTGGTTCCATTAAGGGTTGTTTATGATATGAATTGTCACAAGGGCATTAAGCTTGTGTTTTAGTCAAGTTAGAAATTCGCTTACTCGTAACTGAGTTATACTGTAAACTCAGCCAGAGTTAGTTGTGCCTCTTGAACATGCCTCTTTCAATCTTGGTGCTGTAATTCATAAACCGTTTAGTTGCAATATCTTAAAATTCTGAACAATCCTCAAGGCACTGACTAAAATTTGCATATCCATAAAGAGAAGCCACCTTTTGTAAACAGAAGAAAAAATATGCTGGTTAAGTATAAGATGATGTAGTTCATGTTGGCCTTTAAGTACAGGAATAAGCTCTTTTGCAAACAGGGAGGAGAGGAGAGGCGGCTTTTCAGCAGGAGCTGGGCTGCCATCTGGTTCCCCTGGCTTTGCGGTGCATTAAATGGTGCAGCTAGGCGGGGCCTCTGCTTCCAAGAACACCCGGTACTGTGCCTGATGGGCCACCAGCTCCTCCTCCACCCCCCTCTTATTCATATCCTGCTTTGTCTGGGACTCATGTAAGGCTGCCTGTAATATACATGAAGTATGATGGGAAAATTGGTGCTGAGCAAATGAGGAATAGGGAAGATAGAGCCGTGAGTGAGGGCAGCGTTCACTCTGTGCACTGTCGGGGCTCCTGGCTCTCCAGAAGCTGGTGTGGGACATGAGATGCGAGTGGGCACGGATTTGATTCACAGGGTCCATCAAGGGGGAAAGTTGTTCAGAGAATTCTCCCCTCCCCCATTGTTTTTTTCTCCTGTGGGGTCTCATGTTGCAACCGCATATTTGCAAGGATGATTTTGGCTGTCTCTTTCTTACTGTGTTTTTCTATGTAGGGCGGTAGCATGATTCCAAGGGCCCTTTAGTAAAAGTCCTGGAGAAGGGGCCGGCCCGGTGGCGCACTTGGTTGAGTGCGTTGGGAGTGCGGCGGTGCTCCCGCCGAGGGTTCGGATCTCATATAGAGACCGGTCCGCTC
This sequence comes from Galeopterus variegatus, assembly GCF_000696425.1. Taxonomy (NCBI): domain Eukaryota; kingdom Metazoa; phylum Chordata; class Mammalia; order Dermoptera; family Cynocephalidae; genus Galeopterus; species Galeopterus variegatus. The sequence continues at coordinate 393,506 of NW_007726826.1, forward strand.
ACTGGCTGAGCGCAGTGCGGGCACGACACTGAGGGTTGCGATCCCGTTGCCAGTCACGAAAAAAGACAAAAAAGGGGAAAAAAAAAAAAGTCCTGGAGAAAGGACCAAAACGGGCAGTGTAGAAGCACTCTGCAGTCTGGCTTACTCCAGAGATCCAGTCTAGGGTACCCCAATGCATCATCCAATGCATCCCAAATAGGAATATAACGTATGATGCCCTAAGATAAACAAGTTATTTATCTTTTGGGGAAATCAATTTTACTTTCAGATTGAGGGAGGGGTGTTTTACATTCAAACAGGGTGGATCATGCCGCAGAATGCAAACCTCACATTTGTGGGAATAAAACGTGGAACTTATTGAAGTTTTGCATTCTTAACAGATCTTTTGGGCTATGCCCTGCACCCCCTTGTCCCGAGATCATTACCTCCTAAGGAGCATGTTCAGTCTCCTCTGCCAGTTAGAGAAGTGCTGCATAACTTTTAGTCCATCCCTGAGCTACTGGTTCTCAACCACGATTTTATTTGTTTGAATGAACAGCAGTGATTTGGGGGAAATTGGGGGAGGTTTTAATTTGGGTAGCAGATCCCAAGACCAGGCTTGAGTCTAAGTGGTTTATTTGGCACCCACAGCGGGAGACCAGAATGTAATCCAGCACTAGTGGTGCCTCAGCCTCAGTGGGCAAGCTGGGCTATTTGTTCACCGTTTCTCTTCCGTCTTGGCTGAGGGCTGCTCTGTGTATGGGTGTATTGTGTGTGTGTGTGTGTGTGTGTGTGTGTGTGTGTGTGGTGAACACAATTGTAGAGGGTAGGTAAATCCAAAATCTGCAGGTTTGACTGGTAGGCTGGAGACCCAGGGAAGAGCTGCAGTCCAAGTTCAAAGGCAGTCTGCTTACCCCCTTCTAGCTGGGGGTAAGTCAGTCTGTGTTCTATTAAGGCCTTCAACTGATTGTATGAGGCCTACCCAGACTTTGGAGGGCAGTCTGCTTTGTTCAAAGCCCACCAATTTAAATGTTAATCTCATCAAAAATATCTTCACAGAAATATCCTGAATAATGTTTGACCAAATATTTGGGAACTGTGGCCTAGCCAAGTTGACACATGAAATTAACCATCACAACATACCATTCCCTTTCCCATGTAGGCCACCTTTGCAGCTATACCTCTTGTCCAGTGTTAAAGCATGAATGAATGAATGAATGAATGAAACAGAAGGGGACTTATTTGCATATATTTACACATGTATAGATTTTATATGATACATTTATATACTGTGCAAATGCATGTATTATGTATTTATATTTTGTTTTAAATAAAGAGCAAATTTAATTTAATTTTATTTATTTATTTATTTAATTTTTTAAAAGATGACCGGTAAGGGGATCTTAACCCTTGGCTTGGTGTTGTCAGCACCACGCTCAGCCAGTGAGCTAACCGGCCATCCCTATATGGGATCTGAACCCATGGCCTTGGTGTTATCAGCACCGCACTCTCCCGAGTGAGCCACGGGCTGGCCCTAAATTTAATTTTAATAAGTAGAAAGGCCCTAAAGATGAAGAAAAAACAAAAATGAGTGAGATTCAAACAATAGAGTTGAAATCCCAATAAAAAAAATTTGACATTTAAAAATAATTAGTAAAATAAATATTTAAAATAAAAAATAAAAGGTTGAATGGCAAATTATATATGTATATATATGTTTGTGTATATACAGATACAGGTAAAACATTTCCATCCTCTCTTTATTAGCACATTCATTATTACAAATCATATTTATTCTTTAAGCCCCTTATCCAATCTGTCCCCTTCCACCTCCCCCCTCTAATAACCATAGATTTGTTCTCTCCATCTGATAGATTAACTGTTCCTCTGTTGGTTTGTGGCCTAGACGATCTGTCCAGTACTGAGACAGGTGTGATCCAGTCCTTCCCTATTATCAAAATGCAGATGCTTCTTCTGTTACTCTGGAGTGTGCTTTGTGGAGAGAGAGGAGCTTTTCGTTTTTTCCTTTTTGGTCTCTGCTGGTGCCTCTCCTTGTGTCAATGCAGTTGAGAGTCTAGTGTGCCATCTGCACTGTGGCTGTGACTGCTGCTAAAGAGATTAGCTGCTTTTGCAGCAGCCATGACAACTGCAGTGGCTATGGTGGACTACCTGCATGGAAATGGTATTTTTGGTGTGCTCTTTACCTGGTTGCGGCTGGGTTCGGCTTCCCCTGGCTCCATACCTCAGGTCCCCGGCTAGGCCCTGGGGCAGTGGTGGCAGCTTGCTTAGTTGCAGCTGAGTTCAGCTTCCCCCAGTTCCATCCTGCCTTTTATTTTAAATCTCATTTATATATATACAGATACGAAATTGGCATATTTTACATTGCCCTTACTAGTGACTGCAATGGCAATAATAGTACTTTGATATTTTTTCTGTGCAATTGAAAACATGAGACTTGGTTTCCTCACTTCTGCACTGACCTCAGGTGCTGTTCCACCTTAGAGAGGACCAGAGTCCAAGTTCCTCCATCCCGAGTTTGAGTCTCTACAGGAGGGATGAGTGGGGAAGAAGACCCCGATGGAAATAAATTATCCTGGGGGAGATAGATGGGTTGAGCTTTTCGAGTAGATCTGTCTCTGAGGATAAGGGGGAGAGAGAAATGGGGACAATAATCACCTGGAAGAAAGGAGGGGAGGGGCTGGGCAAGAACTGCCCAACCCCCTCCTCCCTGACCCCCTTCCCATTCTAAAACAGTTCCATTACTGACTACATGAAGTACAGAACGGCCCACCAGGACCTGTGGGAAATAGAAAGCTGAATACACGTAGGCAACTCTGCTCACCCTCGTTAGAGGCCCAGGAAATGGGAATTACAGCAAGATAGTTTGGAAGGGTTTTAAACAAGGGAGGGGCCGATTCTGAATGCTTTCCAAATGAATGCGCCTTTGAGTCAAAGTGAAGCATGTGATTCTGGGCAAATCTAATACATAAATGATTCAAACTTAAGGTATTTAAAAATATCAAAATGATGATTTTGGCCCCTAAGTACACTGGCACTTTATCACTTAGAAATGGTATGGTGGGCCAGAATATAAATGTCACTAATGCAGTCCCTACCCCAAATCGAAGTGGGTTCTCTGGTTGTCATCCCTGTTCCCTCCGAGGTGGCCCATAGAGGTTATGAACTCAGAATCTGGAGTCAAAGGGATTTACATTTAAACCCCAGGTCTGTCAGTTACTCGCAGTAAAACCTTGGGCAAGTTACTCAAATGTTTTAAGCCTCAGTTTTCTCGTTTACAAAATAGATATAGAAAATTGTAACTAACACTATGTAACAAGTTTTTTGTGGCACTTTAATAGGATGGTATCCATAAAATGTTTGCAATAGTAGCTGGCACAAAATAAATGCTCAATAAGAGTAGCTAATGTTATTATCTCCGTCAGTGACTTCACCATACCAATTTAGAATCCTGAGTGGTATCTTTGCTTTTTTTATTCTTCCTCCAAATGATGACCTACTTTATTCTACTTAATAACTATTTTTAATTTGTCCCTCTGTCTCTTTTCCCACAGCCACTACCCTAGTTCAGATAGTTGTAAACTCTTAAATCCTTTACCCTGCTATCAAGCAGAATAATCTTCTAATTTAGATCTGAGAATGTTTCCCTTCTGCTTAAAAAACAGTGACTACTTCCCTTTGCCTAGAACTGAGTTTAATTTGTTACCATGGCACTCAAAGTTATCTGCTGTCTGTCCCTGTAGTAGATTGCATGGTTGGCTTCAGTTCTTCATCCCCCTCTTGTTTTTGGAGGGGTGGGGCGCCGCTGGCCAGTACAGGATCCAAACTCTTGACCGTGGTGATGTAACACCACGCTCTAATCAACTGAGCCAACTAGCCAGGCCTCCCTTCTCTGTATCTATGTCCTCTGCCATGTGGCCTTACAGTTCCTCCTGTGAGAAACACCCTCACCCGTCCAAGGCCAAAGGATAGACACTGAGACACGAAGTACAGCGAAGCGAGACTTTAATTACGGCCTTGCAAGGTTCGGGTGTCTGATGGGCAGGCACACAGAAAAGGGCTGTAACAAGCAATTTATTTCCTCGTGCGCAAGTCCCTGCCCTCGCCTCTTCATTGGCTGAGAGTACTACAGGGTTCACAATCTTCCCAGATGACGTCTAAAGGTACCCCAATTTACTACCCCCTTGTCTGAGGGCTCAGGACAAGCCCGTGAAAAAGGCCCACCGAAACCCTGGGAAAGGTGAAACATTAGGGAATGAAGAGGGTAATAAAGGGCTCAATAAAGGGCTGAACCAGTCAGACAACTTTCGGGCTGGGTCTAAATTATTTCTGAAAATGAATCACTTAGATTATTTTCTTACATTCCCACTCAAGGGTCAGAATATATTTCCCCACCCTGGGCTTCACGTTGGCCATATGGGTTGTTCTCTTGCACCCCTGCCACCCCATGGGAGGAAATTCCCCAGGCTAGCCTGCTGCACCCAGAGCAGGATGAGAGAGACGTGGAACAAAAACACTCTAGCTGCGGGCCGGCCCGGTGGCGCACTGCTACAGTGCGCCGCTTGGGAGCACAGCGGCGCTCCCGCCGAGGGTTCGGATCCCACATACAGATCAGCTGCTCACTGGCTGAGCGAGGTGCGGGAGCAACACCGAGGGTTGCGATCCCGTTGCCGGTCCTGGTCCGGTACGGGCGCAACACTGAGGGTTGCGATCCGTTGCTGGTCACGAAAAAAAGACAAAAAGGAAAAAAAAAAAAAAAGAAACACTCTAGCTGGGAGGGGAGTAAGGAGAGGTTGGCTGGCAGATACAGAACAACAGCTAGATAGGACAAATAAGTTCTAGTGGTCTACAGCAGGGCTAGGTGTTTATAATGAACAGCAATTTATTCTATGTTTTCAAGGGGCTAAGAGAGAAGAATTCAAATTCTTTCATCACAAAGAGATGATAAAAATTTTTGTGGTGATGGGTATGCTGATTACCCTGATTTGATCATCACATATTGTATACATGTATTAAAGTATAACTCTGTACCCTATAAATATGTACCATTATTACATGTCAATTTAAATAAATAAATAAATTTTCAAAAAAGGGGAAACAATGAAAGAAACACTCTAGCTGAGTCCAGCCCAGGTCAGCCAACCCACAGATGTATGAGAAATAATAAAGTGTTTTAAGCCACTTGAGTTTGGGGGTAGTTTGTTATGAAACAATAGAACTCAAAATCCTCCAAATCCTTTTCCAGATAACTTTCTTCTACAAAACTCACATGTGTCGGGCCGGCCCGGTGGCGCACTGCTACAGTGCGCCGCTTGGGAGCGCGGTGGCGC